>NC_092690.1:21820536-22069506 GCF_964275005.1 Diadema setosum | reverse complement strand
AGTTTTGGGGACTGTAAAATGTCAAAATTTTCAAGCTCACTCGCTTCGCTCGCTCGCATTTGATCATTTTGCCATTCTCCTGATGTTGCTGCCAGTAACTGCCGGCAATTTTCGCCCGGTGCGCCCCCCTTAATTTCCAAAGCGAAAAAATACAGCCACAAAGGACAGTTTTGGGGACTGTAAAATATCACAATTTTCAAGCTCACTCGCTTCGCTCGCTCGCATTTAATCGTTATGCCATTCTCCTGATGTTACTGCCAGTAATTGCCGACAGTTGCGCCCGGTGTGTCCCCCCCCCCCCTTGATTTCCAAAGCGAAAAAATACAGCCACAAACGACAGTATGGGGACTGTAAAGTGTCAAAATTTTCAAACTCGCTCGCTTTCATTTAATCGTTATGCCATTCTCCTGATGTTGCATGCTGCCAGTAATTGCCAGCATTTGTGCCCGGTGCGCCCCCCCCCCCCCCCTTAATTTCCAAAGCGAAAAATATAGCTACAAACGACAGTTTTGGGACTGTAAAAAGTCAAAATTTTCAAGCTCACTCGCTTCGCTCGCTCGTATTCAATCGTTATGCCATTCCCCTGATGTTGCTGCCAGTAACTGCCAGTAGTTGCGCCCGGTGCGCCCCCCTTAATTTCCAATGCGAAGAAATACAGCCAAAAGCGGCAGTTTTGGGACTGTAAAGTGTCAAAATTTTCAAACTCGCTCGCTTTCATTTAATCGTTATGCCATTCTCCTGATGTTGCATGCTGCCAGTAATTGCCAGCATTTGTGCCCGGTGCGCCCCCCCCCCCTTAATTTCCAAAGCGAAAAATATAGCTACAAACGACAGTTTTGGGACTGTAAAAAGTCAAAATTTTCAAGCTCACTCGCTTCGCTCGCTCGTATTCAATCGTTATGCCATTCCCCTGATGTTGCTGCCAGTAACTGCCAGTAGTTGCGCCCGGTGCGCCCCCCTTAATTTCCAAAGCGAAGAAATACAGCCAAAAGCGGCAGTTTTGGGACTGTAAAATGTCAAAATTTTCAAGCTCACTCGCTTCACTCGCTCGCATTATGCCATTCTCCTGATGTTGCTGCCAGTAATTGCCAGCAGTTGCACCCGGTGCGCCCCCTTAATTTCCGAAGCAAAAAAATACAGCCACAAACGGCAGTTTTGGGACTGTAAAATGTCAAAATTTTCTAGCTCACTCGCTTCGCTCGCTCGCATTTAATCGCTATAACATTCTCCTGATGTTGCTGCCAGTGATTGACAACAGTTGCGCCCGGTGCGGCCCCCCTTGATTTCCAATTAAGCAAAGAAGTATAGCTACAAACGGCAGTTTTTAGCATGTAAAAGCATTAGGGCCTATGTCAAAATTTTCAAGCTCGCTCGCTCCGCTCGCTCGCATTTAATCGCTATGCCATTCTCATGATGTTGCTGCCAGTGATTGACAGCAGTTGCGCACGGTGTGCCTCCTCCCCCCTTAATTTCCAAAGCGAAGAATATAGCTACAAACGGCAGTTTTTGGACTGTAAAATGTCAAAATTTTCAATGTAAAAAGATTTCACCGTGGGAGGGAGAAACCCCCCTACCATACCCTCCCCCCCCCCCTCGCTTGCTTCGCTCCCTCACGATCTCATAACCGCTCCCCCAATCCTGTCTACGCCGGTGATAGGCCCCACTATTTAGTAGGCCTTCACAGTGATGTCGCACAGGCGGAGCAAGAGCTGAAATACCACGATTTAGTCATTCAATAATATATTGTGAATATTTCATTTTCTATTGGTTTTTTAAAGAAAAAAACAAACAAAAATTTCACCAAAAGTGTGCACCAGATCGCTGAATTTCAGGTCTGAAAATGCAAAATCTTCCTCGTGTGGGAGAGGGACAACCCCCCCCCCCATACACACCCTCCCCCCGTTAACCCGGTCGCTCCACTCTCTCTCACAGATATTATGTTTCAAAAACAAAAAAAAAAAAATGTCTTCATACTTTTAAGGTCTGATTTTCCGCCGCAAGTCATCTGACAAGCAAAAAAAAAGCAACAACAAGAACAAAAATTCTTCATATTTTTGCTGCCACTTTCCTCTCACTTTATATTTCATGCAAAAGAGTGGGACATCCGATCCCTGTAAAGTGTGCGTGTGTGTGGGGGGGGGGGGCACCAAGCTTCTCCCCCACCCCCCCCCCCCCCCCCACCCCAAGGCTGCGCCGGTCCGGTTATGGGCTTGTAATCGTGGTGATGGTGACCATCCCCCCCACTCCTCAGTACGGATTTACGCCGTTGCCCCTTACACATACAACCTTGTGCGACACATGTACAAAACATGTCTTTGATGCAGAAATGGTAGTCACTTTCACTGGCAACAATGGCAAGGACAAAGTTGAATATGGTTGTGTTTACAGATGAACATCGCGTATTCATAAAGTGTCTAAACACCCTGACATTCATTATGTAACCTCTGTGTACTATTAGTATGCATGTGCCTCAGGTGTCAGCATGCATTCCAACACTAACTTGTTGAAACTATTCTTATAAACATGAGTGCATGTCTGGAAACAGACAGTTTTGCAATAAACACTGAGACGTTAACTGCCACGCCTTTTCTCTTCCTTCCTTATTTGCAACCATGAGTTTGCTAACTGTAACCCACGATACAACAAATGTACCTGCAGTCCACTTATACCTTTAACATGTATGTATGGAAACAAACTACATTAAAAAGAATTTCCATACTTCTGCAACACAACTGTTGACCACTTTAAGCTTTAGCCAAATACAAAGCCAGCTGTTTACAAAACATAGTGTATACCAAATACTATACACAGCTTGCATAAATGTGTAAACATGTACATGTATGCATCCCTGCATAGCAAACAGAGCGAAATGCATAACATCTTCAAATCCACATTGACCAACTGAACCTGCCAAATTTACATCAGCTTAAACTTGACCTGCCCTTAATCTAATCAAAACATAAATGTGTTTACAGCATGGCATTCAACTATACACCATACACATACAGTTTTGTACCATTTCTGAATGATACTGCATACATGTGCACCAATGCATATCAAGTACATGTATCAACATAAAATATAAAACCTTATTCATACATTTCTCATGAACTCTGTTAGAATAACATGCTAATTTGTAAATACCCCTATTTCTTTCAAAGGATTATACATCCTTCCAGTATTGCATTTTTAAACAATACTGTTTTGAGCAATACTGTGATAGCACCAAATTTCTGCACACACACAAAAAAAAACAACAAAACAAAACAAATTAAAGTGGGTTAAACATGGGCAATAAAAATGTGTTTCCATGACTATTGTCCACCAAAGCATCCATCAACATAACCCAACCAACATCAGTGTACTGTGTAAATACCCAAACACTGTGGTAAAAGTGCAGACTTGGGGTTCTGACCTTCTCTTTCATTTCTGCACAAAAAAAATAAATCTCTTGAAATCTAACAAACATAATCTGCTTTATCTACAGCCTCATGAATGCCACAGCTATCTTTAAATTCACTGACTCACTCTAGATGGTCTCTTGATCTAGAGAGTGCAGTTGGTTTGCACTTCAGTATACCTAAATACCGGTATACAATATATACAAACAGCATTAAAACCTGTATCACCTTTCCACTGATTGTCAATACAACATAATAAAACAATTTATCTCATGCTACTTACTATACAATATGGTGCTTGTGGTGCAAGAAAATTTGCTTGCCACTGGATGAAAATGATATATGTCACCATGATACATATATAAGATACATTTTCATGCCTATGTGTTTCTCATGTCTTCTTATAACTCAAATGCAAATATATTATGTATACCTATGCGGGTGTATAACATCATACTATGCACTGACCTTTAGCACACTGTTTGCGTATACTTACAAATCAATACCATCTTTCTTTATACATGCTTTGCCAGAAATCAAAACCTTTTCCCTCGCTTATAACTTATCTTGAATTTGACAATATTTCCACTTGAACAACAAACCTAAATTTGGAATGTCTCCTTTTGGTATGCTTGTCGGAATACACTGTATTCTGAAATAGGCTGCATACACAATGTGCTACTCATTACATTACTGGTTTAAAAGAAGAAGAAAAAAAAAAATACAACCAGACAAATGAACAAACTCTGCTAAGCATTTGTCTGTATCCATCACATATCACCTGGCAAAATACACTGTATATGACTACACAATACCACCTGTGCATAATCATACAATTATAAAAAAAAACCTACCGCATACAAATCACATCAATGCTTTATCAAAACACATGTGATGTATGCCAGATAACGAAACTGTACTTGCATACAAAATTCAACTCTTGCATTTGACGAATTGTTCATGTGACTAATTTGCTCCTAATTTGTTCTATCAAATTCCGTGGAGTCCAAGTCACATCATAATATCTGTTCACACAGTCCGTCCAGGCTTGACACAAAATTGTTCACGGTCCAATCACAAACCAAGCTTTACGATCAGTTCCCCTTCAGCTGGTTGACCTGATTTGTGACGAAACGCAATTTGAATTCCTGTCGGTTCGCGACACAAATTTTGTTCCATGTAAAATGCAAAAAAAAAGAATTACTGCAAACAACTCGTTGTCAAAACACACTCTATACTAACCAGAATTTGTTATCACAATATCTGATCACCTTTACTTGCGGACATGTATCCGGATCTCCACATATGATCGCTGAGAATATCGCGAAATTCCAGCAAAATGTTCCATCACAATCGAATGTGTAGATCTGCAGAAACAGTCATGAATCTCCCTCTAAAAGGAGACACAGCTTGCTGATTGGTCGCAGATAAACACCAGTCTTGGTCTGCACCTCAACGCGACGGACAAGGCCTTCTCTGTCAGGTATGGTCCGCTGAACTCGTCCCATCGGCCAAACGTTTCGTGGTAGCGTGTCATCGACGACGAGCACAACATCTCCGACCTGAATGTTTCTGTTGCGGCACACCCATCTTTGCCTCTCCTGCAGTTGCGGCAGGTACTCCTTCAGCCATCTCCTCCAAAAGATGTCCGCCATATATTGTACCTGTCGCCATCGACGTCTCGCATAGATATCGGTCTGCCTAGTGACCGATGGGGGCAGCAGGGGGGTAGACTTCAACTGCAACAGATGATTCGGTGTTAGAGCTTCCAGATCGTTTGGGTCATCAGAAACTCTAGTGATGGGTCGACTATTGATAATACTCTCCACCTCACAGAATAGCGTCTGCAAGCTCTCGTCACTCATGACTTGCTGCTTCGTCAGGGAGAAAAGAAGCTGCCTCACCGTCCTAATCTGTCTCTCCCAGACTCCTCCATGATGAGATCCACCAGGTGGATTGAAAGTCCATTGGATGTTTCTTTGTAACAGCGCATTATTAAGCTGGTCCAAGTTCCAGCTCTCGATTGCCTGCCTGAGTTCTCTCTCTGCGCCGACAAAGTTGGTCCCATTGTCAGATCTCATCTCCTTGACCGCTCCTCTGCGTGCTTGGAAACGTCTTATTGCAGCAATACATGAGTCTGTGTCTAACGAGTCTGCCTTTTCGATGTGTACAGCACGTATGGTAAGGCAAGTGAACATCACGCCATATCTCTTTACCATACTGCGTCCCCTCTTCACCTCCACTGGTCCGAAATAGTCCACACCAACATGTGTAAACGGTGGTTTGTCTGGCATCACTCTGTCTTTTGGAAGATCTGCCATTTTTTGCTGCATCAGCTGCCCTCTGCGTCGTCTGCACATGACACATCTTCGCAACATTTTCCTCACAGCTGAATTGGCACCTGGGATGTAGTACCTCTGCTGTAAATTGGAGAGAATGTAATTCCTCCCACAATGTCCAGAGTTCACATGAATGTTTCTCAGGATGAGTTCCGACACATGGTGACCCTTTGGCAGAATCAATGGGTGTTTTGCCTCCATAGGCAAGGCTGCCTTACTCAATCTTCCTCCAACTCTGAGCAGGTCATTGTCAAGTGTAGGGTCAAGCTTGTAAATGGAGCTTGACTTCTTTACTCCATTTCTTTTCCCATTGACCTTTGACTCTTCTCCTCTCAATGTTGCAATTTCTGGAGCAAATGCTTGCCCTTGGACGTAGCGGAAAACAGCCTCCTCAGCATTTTCCATATCCTTCGTAGTCAGCTTTGTAGCTTCACCCGTGTCATCCCTCTGACCCCTCCTTTTCATTTTCAGCATTTCTTTCAATTTCAGCATCCATGCCACTGCCTTCCTCATACTCACCCAGTCGGAGTAGTGAGACAACAGCCTACCAACAGGGTCAAGTGTTTCATCACGTTCCTTTGCATTTGTCACAAAGGTGCTCTTTGTCTCCCTCAGGCATGGCTCGTCACCTTCAACATCACAAGCCAAAATCTTCCTTTTCAGCTCTGGGTCATCTGTACTTGTTATGACCAAGTTCTCTGGTTGCGCTGGCCACATGTTTTCGTCCGCATGAAGAAAGTCTGGACCTTCCTTCCACATTTTCATGTTGAGGAATGGTGTAACTCTGCATCCTCTAGAGCACAAATCAGCTGGATTGAGTGCAGATTCAACATGTCGCCACTGATTCACTCGCGATCCATCTTTAATCACGGCGATCCTGTTCGCCACGAATGTTTTGAACCGTGCTGTCTCGCTTCTGATGTACCGGAGCACTGTCATGCTATCAGTCCAAAAATATGTGCCATCCACAGGTACATGTACACCAAGCTCCTCCTTTACCAGCCGATTGATTCGCACTGCGACTGTCGCAGCTGTTAGCTCCATTCGAGGGATGGAAATCTGCTTCAAAGGGGCTACTCTAGCCTTACTCATCAGGAAGCTGCATTTTACTTCACCCTGGTCGTTCACTGTCCTGATGTACGATACAGTGCCATAACCTTTCTCGCTGGCATCGGCAAAGTGGTGGAGGGTGGTTGACTTCGCTGCTCTCAAAGGCCCCGGCATTAGACATCTAGGCATCTTGAATTCTGACAGATGTGGGAGTTCCTGTTGCCATGTTTGCCATTTCCTCAGCAACTCTGATGGGATAGGTTCGTCCCATCCTAGTCCCAGCCGACACAATGTTTGTAGGAGCTGCTTTGCTTGCAATGTGACTGGAGACACACATCCAATGGGGTCAAACAGAGCACAAACTGTCGAGAGAATTCCTCTTCTAGTAGGTGGTCGTTCTTTCATCTGGATTTTAAATCCAAAAGCATCATCTTCTGTGTGCCATAACATGCCAAGTGCTTTCTCACTTGGCATTCCTCCTTCCTCAAAATTGAGATCCTTGACAACCTTCGCTCTCTCTTCAGCTGGGATCTGCTCCAGGACTTCTCTCTTGTTGCTGTTCCACTTTGTTAAGTGAAATCCCCCCTTTTGACATGTCTTTGTCAGCTCTTCTGCCGTCTCAATTGCCTTTTCTACTGAATCGGTAGAATACAAGCAATCATCAACATAGAAGTTACGGTGAATGATTTCTGCTACATCCCTACATGATGACTTCACATGCTCATCCGCCGTTCTCTGCAATGCGTAGTTTGCGCATGATGGAGAAGAAATAGCGCCAAACACATGTACGCACATACGATACTCGATCAACGGCTGTTGAAAGTCCCCGTCCTTCCACCACAATAATCTCAGGAAATCTCTATCTACCCTGGGCACTAGGACCTGAGAAAACATTGCCTCTATGTCAGCCATGATGGCGACCTCTCCCAGTCTGAATCTTGTCAGCACTCCAAATAGACTGTTAGTCAAGTCCGGCCCCTTTAAGAGTTCGTGGTTTAGGGACGCTCCATGATATTGTGCTGAGCAGTCGTATACTACCCTCAGTTTGCCTTTCTGTGGGTGCAAGACTCCATGATGTGGCAGGTACCAAACTTTTCCTTTTGTCCCTATCAACTCCTGCTCTCCTATCTTTTCAGCGTATCCGTTCCGAATTGTTGTCTCCATGCACTCCTTGTACTTCTGATGGAAATCAGGCTGTCTTTGGAACTTCCTTTTCAAATGTTCGAGTCTCTGTTCGGCGAGAGGCCTGTTATTTGGCAAGTCTTTCTCCCTTCTGAATGGGAGTCCTATCTCATAGTGCTGATCACGAAGCCTGATCGTCTTTCCTACATCTCTCAGAAATTTCTCGTCCTCTACGGAAATCTCCTCCTTGTCATTCGACAGCAGCTCTGTAAAATCTGTGTTGTATAGACTGCTCAACTTCTCTTGAATATCATCCAAGCCTTTAACCTGAGCTCTATGTGAGGTGATCCACTGTCGTTTCTTATTGTCATGCCTCTGACATCCATACACCATCCACCCTAATCTTGATTGACACGCGAATGGCCCACCATCTTGGCTGCTGATGACTCGCAAGGGCTCAAATGCCTTTGGCACATTGTTTCCTATCAATATGCCCACTTCGGCGTCTATCTCTGGCATTTCTACTTCCTGTAGATACGACCACTTCTCCAAATCCACCTTTCTCGGGATATCGTCCTTGGATACGGGTATAGATGCCCTTGTATAGACCTCAGGAAGGGAAAAGTCATCTTTCCCGTTGATGTTGCATATTTCCAGATCATGTAATACGTGTGTTCGTACCACCTTCTCATCAGTCATGGTTTGCAGATGTATCATCCTTGACTTTCCTTTAACCTGCAACTTCTCCTTCAGTGCTTCAGTGCAGAATGTCCCATTGCTACCACTGTCAATGAAGGCATATGTGTTTACTTCTCTGCCAGTTGCCCTTGATCGCACCACCACAGGAATAATGGCTGGCTGTGCATCCATTGTTACTCCACGATTCGTCATCGAGCAAGTATGGTTCTCCACAACTCGTGTTCCTTCTCCATTCCTTGTTGACTGCACTCCAGTGTCAGATTCCCTTTCTTTCCTTTGAGTCGTTTCCGATTCAGCATTCTCTACCTGGCTCTGAGCTTCAGACTTCCTCTCATCTGAGTGTGCTGGATTCCTATGTAGCACTGTAGGATGATTATTTTGACACAGCTCACATTTCAACCTTTCTTTACAGTCCTTGGAGAAATGAGATCCTCGGAGACAAGCAAAGCATAAACCCTTCGTGCGACAAAATTGCACCTTCTGATCATGGGGCTTCTTGGTGAAGATTCGGCAGTCTGTCAGGTGATGATTGTCCTTGTTACAATACAAGCACTTCTTCCTTTCATCATTCTTTAGAACAGTGCTGAAACTCTGCCTTGGTTTTGAAGGAGTAGCCTTGGATAGGTTAGCACGTCCCTCGCCTGACTTCGGTGTTCCTGTTATATCACCATACAATGGGTTGTTCACAATTCGTGATTGCCTACTCACGAAACGCACCACGTCAGCAAATGTCAGGGGTTCTTCATGTACTTCCTGTATGGTGTCGACAGTGTACCTCCATTTGTCTCTAAGCTTGAATGGCAGCTTGGATATCACCATCTTAATGTGCTGTGTATGATTGATTTCTTGTTCAAGCTGCAAGTCTTTGGCCAGATTGCTCAGCTCGGTCACAAACAGTGAGTAGCTCTGTAATCCTTCAGCATCCTCATTCTTCACGTTTGGCCAAGCTTCAGCTTTCTTCATCATTCTGTCGAGGACCTGATGCTTATTACCAAACTTCTTCCCCAACAATGCCTTTGCCTTGATGAAAGCCTGCTGATGGTTGTCGCCATACATACAGCTCCTCACAACTTCATTAGCCTCACCTCTTGTGTACTGTTCCAAGAAGTACAACCTGTCTGAATTATCGGTAGTCTTGGATTCAATCACATGTTCAAATGCCCTCATGAAACTGTGGAAATACATGGGATTTCCATCAAAGGGTTGCACATTCCTCTGTGGTAATGATGACTTCATATGACACTCCAACAGAAGCTGTGTGAGTTGATTTTGCTGCATCTGTACCTCTGTCAAGTGACTGGCCGCATTTATGTCTGCTCTTGAATCTCCTTCTGCAGGACTGCCTGTGATTGGGTTTGGTGTCTGGCTATGAACTTGCACTGGTGTAGCTGGAATGGGATTAAAGGCTCGAGGGAATGGTCCTTCAAACTGCTTCATGGCGTCTGCCTTTGCAGTAGCTGCAGCAAGTTCTATTTCAACTTCCATTTGTTCCTTTCTCCTTAGCAGTTCTTGTTCCTCCCTTTCGAGGGCCTGTCTCCTCTTCAATCCTTCCAACTTCACCATCAGTTCTGCCTTCCTCCCAGCAGCCTCCATGAGCACACTGGTCACGCTGGTCTTTGAATTACCTGATGCTTGTGACACACTATCCATAGCATGTACCTCATCACACTTTGTTGGGGGCAGCATTGCTCCGTGTGACTCCTCAGTCTCTAAATTTGTCCCAGGGAAATCTGAATCTACTGGCATCCATGGATCCATGCTCCGAAGAACAACACTTGGTTGCAGTGAACCATCTAATAACTTTGAACTTGGAATCGGTTCATCCATTTGTGTATCTCCAACAAAGCTTACCAGTGTGTGAAATCAAATACAATGTAGGTTCTAGATGAGAAAGCCTCTCACGTCCTTTCTACTAGTGATCCTGCCTCTGAATGCAGACCTGATGAGTGAGATGCTTATCCTTCATCTGCTACCTCTCCCTTCTGTATTGCAAAGTTCTCAATTTACTTTCACAACTACCGGTAGAACCTTCTTCCAATCTTGCTTTATATTGTAGATGGTCCTCCTCCTTCCTATTCGTTTAAAGTCTGATCCTGTCTTCTACCTACATTGTACTTCTTATGCAACCCAGTAGCTGTTCCTCATTGCGTAGCCTTGCCTCTATGACCACGATCCTCTTTCAAGGCTAATTCTGTTCCATATTTATGTGCCTTGGTTTGCATTTCTCTAGTCATCTTTCTCATTTGTTCATTTAAATTCTATTAATGTACAGTGCAATCCATTCCACAATATGCTGTAGGTTTAACGTTACATCTGACTAGAGTGCACAGTTCTTGGGTCTTGTAGTCAAATACCAGATATAGATTCAAATACCATATCCAGACACACGTCTAGTCTCATAATATCCTTCTCCTTGGTACTTTGAACTCATTTTATTAGCTAGGTTCTACCCTGTGTATAGTGTATCGGTACCTCGTTCTGTTCTGGATAGAGTACGATGATATTTCAAAAGAAGTACCGGTATGCCTGCCTTTATCCAACAGAGCGGAGTGTACACTGCATTGTATAAATTCTAGCGCCTGTAAGTACTCACAGTCACACTCATACTCGCAGTTCACTTAGCAAATCCAAATGCTGAAACCATTGCCATTATTGTCATTCCATTTGTTGCATCTGACTCTGTGTTGGCTCCAGTTGAACTCGCCTCAATATAACGTTACTCTGTTAGACCGTCGAGGGTGGGTAGTGACCAACGTTATGCTGTCATCGTAAATGCCTTGACTCGTTGAGAGTTGAAATGTAAATTTCTAGCAGTTCTGATCCTCAATATCCAACTCAAAATCGTAGTAGACTTGTCCCTTTAACTCATGAACTGTGTAGCTGAACAGCTAACCAAAGTTTCCTTTAACTAAGAAATGTACGCGCCGAGGTCCTATGTGTGATCTTGTGTACATGTTGTCCACCATTAAATACACATCATCGATTCATCCTTCCTTTCAGCTGTTCCTTTCACTCTCGACGTTGTATCATATTCACACAGTCACAGACGGTAGGGGGGTATTCGCCGTACTTAACAGCCACACGCCTACAGGCACTTTACACGCTCCCATATACTGACATCGATGTTTGTTCCGTGCTATGTACCAGCATCCTAAACCTCCAATAGCTAGCTGTACTGCGCACCAACACACTGATCATCGTGCACCACACCGTTGATTGTCGTACTCACATGCGACACACGCAGTGATACTCATAGTAATCACAGATTTGGATCTCATCTGGCGGTCAAATGAACAGTTCCCTTCCTTTTATTTTTGATCCAAACCAAAGTGGCAAATATCACACAATATGAGCAATGGAAAAAACAACGTGGGCAATGAGAGGTTAAAGGAAACTTGTAGGTTTCCACCCCTACCTCTGGTTCTCTACCTTCTGCTCTTCATGACTCTTTTCCTGCCTATCTCTGTAACAGCAAGTCTTCACTTCACTACTCAAGCTCTTTTCTTACCCTGGCACCTCGCCTCTCCTGTCTCTCCCTAGCAACCAACATGTGTCTTTTCCTATGTTCAACACTAGATGGCGCAAATGAAACAAATGAATGGAACGGCTCCTACAAACATGATAACAAAATATTTACTATAAATTTTCAAAAGCATAAATTAAAGCATAGAGGAATCTAAATGTTTTGAACCTAGTTTAATCTACTGTAAAAGTGGAAATTTTCGCGCATTTTGCACAACGAGAAGCTAGCGCGAAAATAAAAGTAGGCGAATATTTTTGCGTGCCATATATGTTCCAGTACGTGATGTCTTGATTCCGCGGAATTTAAAAAAACACACGAATGTCTTCTGGCACGCGGCGAAACGTGAAAAAATAGTCGCACAAAAATATCTACTTTTACAGTATTATCAATTGGTAATCAATAGATTGGTATAGGCCAAGTAAGAAAAGAATTCTAGTTAACTTGTCCCAACTTTATACAACATTTGACTTGTTGCTGCCACATGATTTTTTTTTTTTTTTTAATGACAAGAAGATGAAATTTGGTTGATTTTCACCTTTTCCAGCTGTTATAAGTGTTAAACCTCACAGTGAGTCCCACATGCACAGCCTACATAGCGTACCATACTAAAAAACAATGAGAAATTAGATTAGGGCCTTACCCAAATAATGTTAAGGCAAAAAAAAAAGAAAAAAAAAAAAAAGGTGCCCTCATCCTTTGTATTTTAAGTTAGGATGAGAAACTATTTTTTTTTTTTTTTTTAACTTGGCCTTACTAGCATCCTAGTTAATTCCTACATCGGTACACATTGGAATTTCAAGTAATCTGTAGGCAATAGTTTCTGTATGCTCCCATCCTGGCCCTTGATCATGGACGTGTTATGCACATCAGTGATGATTGTAAATCTGAGCTGAGCATTCATGGCAGTGACCTTCATAAAAATCTCAACATGGGCTAGACCGCCCTGTGCAGAATTTGCCCTCTGCAGAACATCTTACAAAGAGATTCTTGAGTGAATGACAATTTCTGTAACTGCTCTTAATATTCCACAGCTTGGAATTTTCATGCCAATAACATTCGTGAGGAATGTCATCATATAGCAGTTATAGCAACAGCTGTGAATCAACAACGCACAGCATATATTCTTAGAAGATGCTGCCATTTCGTTTTCAGAATGAAATCCTCAGTCCAGGCGTCTCAATGCGTCTCAAAAATCATATGTCACTTTGCTTTATACAGTACATGGGTTTATGGATACTGAATGTCATTACTTGTTTATTTGATTATAGGCAAGGGCAAAGGAAGCGAGGGAAATGCGGCGTACCAGGATATCCCCAGCTCACAAATACCTGCTGGAGATAGTAGGCAGATTCATTGATATGGACTTGCCATCCGTTGAAGAGTTCATCCTGGATTCATCTGAGGTAAGAAAGGAAAAAATAATAATTTTGAGGTCGATCTTTCTTGTATGGTGTATTTACGACATGTTTATTTGACTGAAATTTTGAAACAAGAAAGGAAAGAAGCTTCGCAATGGAGATTTGATTTGTTTGGAGTTACATTGTAGTAGTCAACAGTCGAGACAATGGTAAGGTAACATTATTGATTTCAAACCATTGATCAGTAGAAATATTCAGTCAGACTAAATTATAGCAGAGTCAATGGAAAAAATATCACATGTTTGCTGGATGGCGTGATGGAAAAGGGCAAGGAGTTCAAGGTCATTTATATACACGAAGCATTAGACAGCGAAACTCAAATGCTGTAGGTGCTGCTAATTAAAGGTGGACAAAATTGAAAGGATTCAAAGCATCAACAGATCTGAGAATGAAAAAAAACATTAACCTGTTGAGGATTGACTGATTTTGCTACAACACTCATTTCCCCTAGACACTTGCCCGAGTATACTCGGGACTCCTCCTCAACGGGTTAAGAATTACTGATATTCAAAATATTAATGAAATCAAAAGAAGTTCAAAATGAACTTGTCAAGCTAACTTGACCCACAAGGTGTAGTAAAGTCTTGATTATCTTGGTATTATTTCGTGGATTACTTGTGGTGTAATGTTTTAGATTGTTTGGTTTTGTTTTTTAAGCAACTGGACCTGATGGACAAGTTTCTAGACCCTGGTGGGTCCAAGGCTTTGATGTTCTTTCTACAAGATGCAGACCCTCCTGGCCATGGTAAGTCGAAAATGAAGTCCATATTGGTAGATCCACTTTTTTGACAGTGTGAGTTCACTTAACCAAAAGGCATTGTTAACCCGTTGAGGACGAGTCCCGAGTATACTCGGGCAGGTTTCTATGGGAAATGCGTGTTAGAGCAAAATCAGTCCGTCCTCAACGGGTAATTAACAGTGGTGGTGTTTGCTTAACCCTACTAGAAATCTCCTTTCCAAGTTTTTACCAAGTCTATGTTTACATAATCATATGATGTAAACAGCTGTATTACTATGATGAATGATGCATGCTTGCCAAATTGTGACAGCACATACACATAGTGACAAAGAATTATTTACTATCCCCGTTCATAAAGCAGTTAAACAACAACAACAACAACAACAAACCTTATATATAGCTCTAACTTGCTTTCCCCAGTGATTTTGCCATGGGCAAGTTTGGCGTAAATTGCAAAGAGGTGGGAAAAATGAAAGAAACATATCCATGATGTAGCTGTCATATCGCAGCAATTTGAATGTGCCTGTGTGATACATACCTATCAGATCAAATGTACATCTTTTTTTTCAAGGTCAGGTGATGTAATCATGTAACCAGTTTTGCCAAAGATTTAAAATATATATCTGGCAGGTTTTGAAGTTCAAATAATCATTTATCATTTTGCTTTGTTGTTTGCTTATTCTGTGAATTGCTTTCCTTTGCTGGTTACAGAATACATTTTTCTTGCCTCCATGCATTTCCGTTGTGCAGAGTCTGGCCGTATTGTTACGCTCCCGAAGGGGGCAAAGATGACGCGCCTGTTTGTCACAGATGGGACTAAGGAGGGGCTGACTGGAAAGTGCATGTACTTTCTGCGGACGACAGCCGCAGCTCTCACCGGCAAGAACATACATGAGGTGAGCAATGATTGCATCACTTCACCTCGAGCTAGGAATTAGAACCTTGTCCAGAGGCCCTTTCCATTATTATCATCCGAGTACTGTAAGCGTCTTACATTTCTAATAGTGAGTCTAATTTTCGTGGATCAAGACTTCCTGAAAATTTTGCAAGTGGTTTGAAGAAATTCGGGGGCAAAGTTATATTTCATCAAAGTGTTCTCAAAGATCATGTAGTGTTGGGGGTATCAATCTATAATGCACACTGGAAACCGAAAATAACCTGACATCCCTGAAATCTACCCTTTTCCCTTTCCTAATCTGATAATCCCTTTATAGTGGATGCTCTGGAATTTTATATCCGGTGTCCCCTTCATTGCACAGAGCACCTCTGGGTGAGATTAAGTACTTCAATAAACCATAAACTTTACGTCCTCTTTTCTCAGTTAACGCTTTTCTGGAGGGGAACTTCCTGTACATTATTTAGATAGGTTAGGAAAGTCCCTTTTTATTGAGTTATCTATTGTATACGTAGCTTTGAATATATGCTCTTTCAGGATCTGCCCTGAACTAAAGATCCATGTCGTATGACTCTTTGGTGGTTTTGTGGTGCGGGGTCACATATGAGTGTATTATTCTACAAATCTTGATATGCAGGACGATTGCACTTCTATAGTTCAATTCGCAGTGGAGAACCAAAATGTTGAAATGAAAAATGAGATTTGTCCTATTTAACCCTTTATGTGCCATGGTGGAAACCCCTTGTGTGCCGCGTTATTCTGAGACACGAAGGTAGTCATGCTTTATTAAAAAAATTAAAATTAAATTAAAAAAATAAAAAACGTCATAACCGTTGATCATCATAACAAGAAAAGTGATAACAAAGGTAGTAAATCAGTGGTGATGACAATGAAGACATACCCAGTATAATGCTTATCTGTGATTTCTGATGATTTTTTTTTTCTAGATGTCCGTCTGCAATATTTGAAAGGAATGGTATAGTTTCAGTTGAGGTGGAGCGTCAGGTTTGCATGCTTTTTCACGATTATTTTTTTGATGATAGTGAGAAACCTCTCATGAAATATATAAGAGCATGCAATTGTAAGAGGAATTTAAAGTTTATTTGATCAAAATTAGTTATAAATGGCTGAGATATCCAAAACAAAGCTATGCTAAGAAAAGTTGGGACCTATCTTTTATTAGGATCGCTTTGTTTTACTTTGTTTTTGGATATCTCGGCCATTTCAAAACCGCTTTTCATCAAATAGAATTGTATGGTCTTTGCCATTTCATAAAGTGGTTTCTAAGTATCTGGCAAAAAGTAAAAAACTGAATCCTCCTGAATACTATACCCTCCCTTTAACGCTCCAAGAACCAACACATCAAAAGGCCATTAAACTGTATGCAGACATGTTACTTCTCATGGTAATGAAAAAGTTGATTTGTTTCCTGATTGTATGATGTGTGCACACAAAGACCAAAGGACTTTATACAAAGTGCAATGACCCATGTCTTGCAGGAGGTAAACTTTGGTGCTCTGAACACAACGGGTGACGGCAAGCTGACCGTCCTACCGGCCATCAAGCAGGTGCTGGACCGTGTCTACCGCCCCACCCTCAATGCCTTGACCAACTGGGGGACGCTGAGTGCCACGCCCCATGGCAAGAAGACCAAGAAGAACTTTTGCGACTCCTATGACAACTTCATTCATTTCCTTGATGGTAATTATTAGATACTGTACGAGCTGAAATTTTCGCGGTGATTTTATTTTCATCGCCTTTGAACCGCGAAAATAACAACACGCGAAAAAACAACAACGTGCGAACAGATAAGCACAGTTAGACCTCGCAACCGCGAAATTAACAGCACGTGAAAATGTTCTCCTAGTAGCAAATCGCGAAAATATCTGTACGCGAAAATTTCAGCTCGTACAGTAATTGATATCGAATGAATGATTTGAAGTCAGCCGAAATGGTAAGGGGCATTTTTCCTTTCTTGCTGCTCCTTTCTTGCTGCGATCATTAACGGGCCGTTAAAGATCGCCCCATCACTGTACAGGCATGCTAACCTGGAAACATTGAACTGTACATTAATTGAATATAAGACCATTTTGAAGCAAATAATTTTCACACAACAATAGATATATAATGTACTCTTAAATGAATCCCACAAGAATGGGAACAATCATCCCCCAGCATTCCCACTGATTCCCACTGATCAGTTACTAGCCATCCCCTTTAACATTAATCATACATTCTGGAAAATGGTTTCATCTCTTGTATTCACTTGTAGTACATTATTTTGATACCTTTTGTGAATAACGTAATATATGAGCATGATCTTTTATTTCTGTACTTCCAACAATATCATCTCTAGATCATTTCATCTGTAGATTATTATTTAATTATTATTATTGATATGACCATCATCTTTATCATAAATATTTGTTAACATTTGTGGTCATTCTGCTTGGCAGGTGCACAGATCAATGTGTCTGGGGCAGTCAAGCTATGTCAGTGTGAGGAGGTTGACCTGGACAACATCCAGACTGCCGCTGACTGCATGGCAGCCTCCGCCAACCCCGAGATCGTTGAGGCTTTCGAGAACCTTGTGCATGCCTGGTGTAAAGAGATTGAGCAGGTATTGCTACATTCTGCAATTTGGCAGATAACGACCCATTAGGGCCCACCAGAGAAAGATGTCAGTGTTTGATAGGCTTCCAAAGTAAATGATATTTGCACTGTTTCATAGGTATCCATAGTAAAATATGACCTCTATTCTAGCAGATACACAAAATATGAAAACACAAATTGAACATGGTGTTTATCTTACATTTGCAAAAGCATGGAAATAACAATATAACCTGGCTCAAAATGTATGTTGTCGCTGTACTATAGAACCACCTTAGTCATAAGAGATTCATGGAAGATGTGTCCGTGTTGGTGTATTTATGTCATATTGTAAGCAGAAGATAGCTTTGAATATGAGCCTTCAATGGGATCGCAACGACTGCAGGAAAAAGCAGCCTGAAATATACTAGAACAAGTTCTGCTTTGACAATTCGAAGTGTTACCACAAGGCACGGTACATATATTTTTTGAAATGCAGCATTGGAACACTGCCATAATCACCTCCACCAAGGAAGGAGGTTACAATTGTATGTTATTGTCAGCGTTTGTTTGTTTGTTGGTTGGTTGGTTGGTTGGGTTGTTTGTGTGCAAAATATCTGAAAAAGTTGCTAAAAGGATTTGCATAAAACTGACAGGAAAGGTTAAGTATGACACAAGAAAATGATGGTTAAATTTTGGTAGTGTTCCAGGAATTTGTATGGATTTCATGAAGGATTTTTGATATTTTGGCTGGTAGGGTCAATGAACTTGGGAGCTCAAGCTGGCCGTATTTGAGGTTTGCATATGCGCACTAAAGTGCGTGCTCTAGTTTCTGCTAGGCCGGTGAGGCGCAGTGCAGCTGGAAGTTGATGACATATCAAAAGGCTTCTATATTGGGAAATCGGGCAATTTCCAGCATGCATATACGTATGGGTGGAAATCACTAATCTCATTTGGAGAACAAGATCACTGGTGGAGATCAGCTGCTTGGCAGAGGTCTACGCTTTCAGCGTGCTCTTCTAGTTTGCTTATGTACAGCTTGCACTCAGAAAACAAAGAAAGTATGAATTTCATTAGTTAGAAGCTAAGCTAGCCACTGGACTGCTGACTGCTGCCCTCCTGCCCACTTCAGGTGATTGCGGAGAGTGAACAGATGCGAAAGGAGGCGGACGACACGGGACCACTGGCCGAGCTGGAGCACTGGCGGTTCCTGATGGCCCGCTTCCACTCCATTCTGGACCAGATCAAGAGCCACCACTGCCGCACTGTGATCAAGGTCCTCCACGCAGCCAAGAGCAAGGCACTCAAGGTATATCATTGTTAGATGCCTTTAACCCTATTCTAACTGGGGGGGGGGGGGGGGTCAAATTGACCCCCCCCTCGACGTTTCGCACCACGATTCCGCAACGCACAAAGATTTTGCCGCGTCGTTTCATGACTTTTTTCATTTGAGTCTCCCGCATATTTTGAGACCAAATTTGCGACGTCCGGGTACACCGTTCTGAAGTTATGCAATGTTTTGCAAATGCATGTCAACCCCGAAAACCACTCAAATTCATGATTTCGTGTGCAAATCCAATGCAAACTGTGGTTTTTTGTTTAATTGATATAAATTAGATTATTTCAACTTTTAAGCATTGAAATACATCAATTCTAATGTAGATAAGCTTGAAAAAGTGCCTCCAACAAATTTTGGCAAAAAAACAATAGAAAACAAAAGATCGAAAAAACAATAAAATACATAAGAAATTAACAAAACAATAAAAAACAAAAGAAAATGATTTTGATTGCGCTATTTTTTTACAAGAAAATTGTTTGATGTGTCTTGAGGAACTCTGACACAAAAATTTAATAATCCTTCAGTCTTTTTGATGGAGTTATAGGTGAAAATATGATTTTATGCGTTAATTTGCATAATTAATTTATTAAAAAATATGAAATCAAAATTTTTCTATTGTATGACCATGTAATCTTGTAGTTGACATCCGGCTGTATGTTCAGGCAAAATTTTGCGGCGATCGCGCGATCGGCGGCCGAGATCTGAAGGGGGGGTCAAATTGACCCCCCCCCCCCCCCCCCGTAAAAACTTGGTCTCAAATAGCCCAGTTAGAATAGGGTTAACCTGGCTATGCACCAAAGAGCAAGGTACTCAAGTTATATCATGGTTAGATGCCTTTAACCTGGCGAAGCAGCTAAGAGCAAGGCACTCAAGATAAACATGGAAATATTCATGGCACATTAATTTTTGTGTACTGTAAAGGTAGGATCTTATCGTGTGAGTGTTTTTTCGCACTTAGCCTGATGAGATGAATTTCGCATGTTTCTGATTCCATAGAATCACGACATTGATTACTGGAATATTTGGCAAGCAGAAATATTTGCATGCTTTTATTTTTGCGCTAGTTTCTTGGAGGGCGAAATAACTGAAAATTTCCACGGTGCAAAAATTTTCATTTTTACACAATTTGGCACTACTTTTAATAAGCTCAAATTATATTACCAGCAAAATATCATTGTGATTTTCTCTGTACATTTTGAATGGGTTAGATGTATGTGCTTCGTCAGTGGTACATGTACCTCCCTGGTATGAGTGTGTGTTTGTGCGCATAGGTCCTAATGCGTACAATTAGTTTTATTCATTTGAGCACATGGGTGTATGCATTAGTTTCTGTGCAGGCCGTACGTTCAAATGAATCGCGCAGCGCATCAATTTCACACAGTTAAATGTCTTTGAATCGGATAACTATGCAAGTAAGCAATTCAATTACACAGCGTGAATTTTACAACCCATGAGTATGATTATGAGCAGCTCAGCACGCAAAATGCATCGCACAAAAATGTTGACGTTCACAGAATGTGACTAGATGCTTATGACCTGGCTATGTAGCCAAGGGCAATGCAGGTGTGCTGTGGGAGAATTTCACCCTAGTCACATAGCCAAGAGCAAGACACTGGTGTTTTGGCATTACAATGTACATGAATTTCCCCTAGCTTTGGATATGCGCTGTCTCAGCCAGTCACTCTAATCTGCACCGTCATACAATTGCTTTATGTCGACCTAGCCATTCAGCAAACAGCCAGACGCTCTGTGTGTGATATTTTATGTTGATATAGCCATGCATCTATGAGCACCTGGCTCATGGTAAACCATTGTATCACCTTGTATCGGCTGTGTACGTAGCCAAGAGAATTATACCAGGGGTGCTTTTTGTATCATCTATAATACTTAGGAAGTCGTGGTGTATGATATGATGAACATGGCTTTAGGAGTATCCAAGATTAAGCCACTTTAGCAAAAAAAGAAACAGAATTTTGGCATACTTGCCAATATCTTTTATATCAGTCTCCACTATCATCATATCCATGTTATTGTCTATGATGCTTTTCAGTGTGGATAGTCTTGTCTTTCATTTTTTTTTGTTTTTGTTTAGCCCGTTGAGGATGAGTCCCGAGTATACTTGGGCAGGTGTCTATGGGAAATGTGTGTTATATCAAAATCAATCCGTTCTCAATGGGTTAAATGTGTTTTATGGGTAGATAATTTTCATTTGCAATGTAATTCACTGCTTGGAAGAAATCTTGCATTTCTCCATTTAAAAGAAAGAGTGAACTTCCACCATCCTCAGTTTTCACTGATGCTGTACCTGCATGCTGGTACATCAACATCTACTGAAGATGTCTTTAGGAACCACACAAAAGCATTGCCACAAACAGAAGTAGAAGGCCCTCATAAATCACCTCATTCATTGGTAGTGGACTGATTGCTTTAATATTGACTCTGTTTCTTTGTTTCATGTGAATTCAGCAATGGAGGGAGCTTGATTGTCGCATCACAGATGCTGCCAATGAGGCCAAGGACAATGTGAAATACCTTTACACCCTGGAGAAGTTTTGTGAGCCTCTTTACCATTCAGATCCGGTAAATACTTCATTATCATAAATTATGTATGTATATTTTCTTCTTTTTTTTTTCCAAACGTCTTCAGTAAGCATTCAAAGATTAGTGATATAATACTGTCAGTGCCTAAAGCAACTTACTTTCACGTGAAACCTATGTTGTATTCAACTATTGCTTTTAACAAGATATTCTGGTATCAAAATACATGCTCCACGCAACCATGTTAGAACAGTGATTGTTATGAAATTACACTAATATTACTAGCAGTTTTGTCCATTAATTGTCCATCGATTGAAAAAATAACAGCAACAACAATGTTATCCCAAAGGATGGCTACGTTGCTGTCTCAGAATAATGTGGCACGAAGGAGGCTTACACCACGGCACATGAAGAGTTAATAGACTGAACAAAGTACAGGAAGGGTTAATCTATCAATAACTAAAATATATATGTTAGCACTGTTGTCCCATCTTGTCTTTTTCCTCCTCGTAGATTGGTATGGTTGAGAGCATCCCGAGCCTCATCAATGCCATCCGCATGATTCACAGCATCTCACGCTACTACAACACCTCGGCACGCATGACGTCCCTCTTCATCAAGGTCAGCTAGACTCATTCCCAATCTGTTGTGCCGATATTTGCATTAGTTAATTGCTATGGATGGGCCATTATTATCTAAAGAACGTAAAGTGGAGTACTGGCATAATCTCTTAATTCTGAAGTCTTTTTTCCTTCAGAATACTAATGAAATGATTTATTTTATATTTGCTTATGCTTTTATCCTGTTTGGATATTGAAAAGATATAAGAAAGAGCAACATGATGTGATTCTGTGGTATGCCCTTTATTTCTAGTTGTTATACAGACAGGTTGTTGTGACTAGTAAGTATGTGCTTTGTTTTATTGTTGTTAGGAGATGTGATTTTTAGTCTCCCAATTTTAATTAGATTTTGATAAACATTTAAGCAGTCCAGGAAATAGCAGTACTGTATATGGGAAACACAAAGATTACCCAAATGCACTGGTCTCGCTTTGTTGTATCTGCTCTGCAAAGAATCACATTTAGCGCTCATCAATAACATTCTGCTAAAAATAACAGATGTTTGCAGAAAGTAGAACAATTAAATGTATTCAAATGTTTCCGCCATCATCTTTTCTAGGTGTTATCATAAAATGTAACAGGTTCATGAAAATGGAAATGCTACGCCATGTTGTTTGAAAATGTTGAGCTTTGGATGTTGAGATTAGATTCTTGAAGAATCACTTGAAGAGTTTGTTTGCAAAAACCGATAAGTCCATATTTGTCAAATGGAGATATTTGCCATGAAAGGTCAGGAAAAATAAAGAGAATAATAAGAAAATTTGTGCTTCTTTTGACCATAACTTCAAAAATATACCTTTATATGTAGTGACCAATATATCATTTAAAAGGTATTATTTTGTACTTTATGACAGAGACGGTACTTCAAAATCTTTAAAAATGGACGTATCGGTTTTTGCAAACAAACTCTTCACTTGTTCCTGAGACAAAAACAGGTTAGAAACTGATGCACCATCAGTTTGGACATCTTGCTGAAGATCTGCAATGGCCACTATAACGATAGATTCCTGAGCTGAAGAAAGAGTGGTTAGGCTTAGATATAGATGAAGATCCGCACTTGGGCTACATGTAGGCCTAGCCTGGTTCTCTTGCTTGCATCCCATTGGCTAGTTTTGCACTCATTTTTGTCGAGCCCACCGGAGGTGAGGGGAGACTTTAAGGTCCCAATGTTAAGTTTTTATGGCACGTTTCTTTTTCGCCATAAATTTTTACCCTTTTATATCTCCTTTTATCTGTTATATCTCTTTTTTTTAATCTGTTATATCCCATTGGCGTACAATTTCTTGTGCGCGAATGGGTGAGACACATTATGGCACTTGCCTTGTCTTCTTCTCTGCACTTGTCTTGGTGCAGTGTTTGAAGAGAGAAACTCTAACTTATGACCTGTGACAGCCATTATGTCATGACTTTCAAGCTTGCTTCGAATCCAAAGCTTACACAGTTGTAACTCGAAGGCTTTGGTTAGAATGTTTTTGTGATCCAGCAGTCTCGGCGATCAATTTCGTCTTGTTCCCAGTTGTATTGACTCTAAGTGGTACATTATCATAGCATGGTCCTTCTTCTTGAGCTTTAGATTTGGGACATTGCCAAAAACACATTGATCCAGGATTAAGGTGGATCTTGTATTCAATTAGTGATGTGACTGGGCATCTGGACAAGTTTTTAATCTTGTACGTGTGGCCGCCAAATTCCGTGTCTACATTCTCTCTTCTCGACTTTAAAGTGTCCCGGCGTTCAAAGTAACAAAGTCCTTTCTCATCAGTGTTGAGTAGATAATCATCTGATGTCATTTCACGGAGAGATTCTTGTCCTCTCCGTCCGAAACAAATCATAACATCCAGAAACACCTTTTGAAGGCCCAAAGAGGTACCAACACTGACTGCATTAAACTAACAAAAATTGGCAATGTCCTCCTTTTTTTACTGCCACTTTGTGCTTCATAATGCCTTTCCCCTCTTTTTTGAGCTTCACCATCATCACTTTGAAGATTTTTTGGCTCCCGGAAAATTTTCAGGCTTTGTGATGACCACATCTCTTTCAGACTGGCAATGTTGGTGAAGTCCGTATCTGATAGAACTCATGGATTTACATGTGTACAAAGTGCTGTCATCTCGTCTCAGTCCAGTGTAGAAGCGAGTAGAAATCGGTCCAGATCTGGATCTCATACCTCTGAAATCGTGGTCGCCGTACACTTGGCTAATGCCTCCAAGTGACCCAAAGCATATTTGACCACTTTCTTAGTATTTGCTGCTTCACCATCACTGTACAATGCATTGAGATCCTCATCAGAGACGTGAACAAAACTCTTGTGAGTAGGGATGGCCATGATGATCTAATGTATTCACATGTTTACAAATTAGACTTGCACGACCCCTGGATCGTTGTGCAGTGCAACTGGGCCTGGGGTGGCCATGGTTACTGGTTGCGCGCTGGCAGCACAAGTGGGTGTGCGTATGCATCATTGCTTTTTTACGATACATAAGTTCAATGTGCCCTAGGATCTATTACACGGCTGGCTTGCTTGATTTCCAATTCAGTAGAAGTCTATTGCACTGCCATAAAGAGTACAAGTGTGGGACAGCTGATTCTTCTGAATGTCATGTGACCTGCATTCATCCAATGAGATTGCAAGGATCTATACATGTGTTATATAAAACACCAGAATTATACTGGTGACTGCATATCTGGTGACTGCATAGGCAGGAATGAAATAATACATACATATATATATAATATATATATTTGTATACCAAGTAATATATAAAGACATTGCCTTGTCTGTCATTATAAAAAATATTGCCTTGTCTTTCAGTGTGATATAACACTGTACAATCGCTTATGAGTTATATTTTCCCTCTATAGACAATGCTTTCACCTAGCAATGCTTGCCTTGGGAAATATGATCTCTTTGGGAAAATATGACACCAGTGGGGACGTCAAGTTATACACTACTAAGCAGGTAATATCGGTACAATATCCCACGTGTAGGTCACAAACCAGATGGTGACGGCCTGCAAGAACTACATCACGGATGACGGCATGTCCCGCATTTGGGACCAGTCTTACAGGACCCTGGTGGCCAAGCTAGAAGTGTCCATCAAGCTGTACAAGGAGTACCAGACCTGCTTCCACAAGACCAAGAAGAAGATCGAGCAGATACCCCAGGAGCGGCCCTTCGACTTCTCTGAGATGTACATCTTTGGCAAGTTCGACGCCTTCTGCAAGCGCATTGACAAGGTAAAGTTGATCTGCGCTGACCGCTTCCGTCCCCAGCTGATATCACCGGACTTCTTTTGTTCATGTACTGTAAAAGTGGATATTTGTGCGTAACTAATTTTTTGCGCTTGGCCTGGTTAGGAGAGTTTTGCATGTTTTTAATTCCGCGGAATCAAAACACCAACTACTGGAACAAATGGCAAGCAAAAATATTTGCAAGCTTTTATTTTTGTGCTAGTTTCTGATTGTGCAAACTGCGCGAAAATTTTTACTGCGCGAAAATTTGTACACCACGAAAATTTCCACTTGTACAGTACTCAGTCTGTTTAACTGTGCTGGTAGAAAACAACTGTTACTCAGTAAGCAGAATCAAATATTCAATAAAAGGCAATATATGCCTAGGATGCTTATTTAAAAGTAAACGGGTGATTTGACTCGTCCAAAAGTGTCGCATTCTATGTTAACACAAATTTGTTTTGAAAAGGTACAATACTATTACCTTCCATCCTGGATTGCATTGTATGAAGGATTCAGAGAGAACACCAGCTGCAGTGTATAATCCATTGTTAGTATGTGTCAATCAATCGAAATCTTTGACAGATCATTCAAATGCTGACCACCATTGAGACCTACTCTGTCCTGACCACGTCCCGCATCGAGGGCATCGAGCCCATGAGCGCCAAGTTCCAGACCATCTTCGCCAGCGTCAAGAAGAAGCCCTACGACATCCTCGATCACCGCAAGATCGACTTCGACTCTGACTATGAGGACTTCAAGAGCGCCATCTACGACCTCGAGGTGAGAATGATGCAGTCAGAAATTGGACAAATTAATGCAGTTAAATATCAATCATGCAGTTGTTGAAAATGCAGTTGATTGACAGCTTTGCAATCAAATACATATCAATCAGTATCCAAATTTTTTCTTTCCATAGTCAGCAAAGTTCCTACTCATATTGTAAATTTGTCTACAATGACAGGGTGGAGGGCCCAGTTGTCTTAAGAAGTTGGATTGATTGCACATCACTAGTAACCCATTCCTTCGGGAACCTGATATACCAGGTTCCCATAGCCCAATACGCCCGATACTGTATACACCGAATATTTTGCGAGGTTTTTATTTTTCACGAATTTTGCGAGTCAGGTGTTATTTGGGAAGTTAAAAACACGCAAAAAATGTTAACTCTGCTCCCGACATGAATTTAAAAATGTTTCTCTGTATTATTAATGCTCTCTGCAACCATGAATTTAACCACCTGCAAAATCATTGGGAAGTCTCGATTTGCGAAAAATCGACTCGCTAAATATATGGCATATACAGTATCCTGCATTGGCAAAGCTAGAAAGTACACCATCAAAATGTGTGTTGTGGGAGCATTACCAATCAGTGTCATTTTTCTCGTATTATAGTACATGCTTCAAGGCTTTTTGGACTCCTCCTTTGAGAGAATTCCCACCACGGCCCAGGCTCTCACCCTCCTGAAAAGGTTTGTTCTCACCTCTCTTGAGTGATTGCATTGTTCAGACTCTGAACTCCTACATTCTCAGTGACTTTTATGTCTTGTTCAATACAAAGTCTTTTTTGCACAGGGAGGGGTAAAATGCCACATTTTCAATGTCCCACCTTAGGTACAAATATATGCATATTGCTTTATGATAGCAACATTTGTACCACTTGTTCATTTTACAGTATCAATCAAGTCAGAAATTTTGCAAAACTGAAAACACTGCCAAATATACAGCGAATATAAGGCAGCTGATATCTTTTCTGTCGTAATGTTTGATTGACCCTCACTTAATTATTCCTTTTTTGAGAAAAAGAAAACAAATCAGCATGCTTCATCACCAATGGATCTTCAAGAATTACTATCATTGCAAGCTAGCCATCATGGTAATTGAATTGGGATGGCTTTTTGTGAGCGTTTTTATCATAAACCTGTCCCATTTACATGTAGATGTTTATTAAAAGGACACAGTCTTTCTTTGAACATTCTCTTCCTTTCAAAATATTTCAAAATAAATTCACTCGCAGACCATGTACACTTTATGCAAAGGAACGAGATACAGCTTTAATTTTCAAAGTCCAAATCTTGAACAAACAACAACTTCAGCCCAGAATGCATTTCGTGAAGATCCTTAGTGACAATGCGAATATAGACAGTTAAATTCACATTCATCTCAGTTGTGTGTTCAATGCATCTCGTGTACAGTGGTGAGAGGTAGTGTATGGGGAAAACAAAAGGATTTGTTAAGGGGAAGGTACTCATATGCAAATATGCAATCATATAACCCATTTTCCCCCTCATGCTACAGTATAAGCAGATCAATTTGCATTTGGGCATTTTCACATCTGCCACTGACTTGCCTGGTGTCTCTGTGTGTCTCTATAGGTTTGAAAAGTTGAACATCCCCTGTCTGAACATCGATGACAAGTATGGTGTCATCCTGCACCACTTTGGTTCTGAAATAGAAGGAATCAAGAAGGTAATATGCAATATGTCACCCCGTTATTTATATTATATTGGATGGCTATGAATGGGATACCAGGGAATATTGCACGAGTTAGGGCCAATATTGCACGAATCGAAGATGAGTGCAATATTGACCCTAACGAGTGCAATATTCCCTGGTATTCCATGAATCAAGGCCATCCAATATAATTATTATCATCTGTACAATCAAGCAGAGCAAGCATAAACTGCACAAAATTACCCGGCTTCTACTCGTCTTGGAAGTTGACTCTGCCAGTCACATCCCAGCACTGAAAAGGGGAAGCCCCTAAAACTGCGTATGAAACAAACAACTAGCAAGATGTTTGCGCGCTTGTGAATTGTAACAAAATGATGCGCACTAGTAGCGAGCGTTTGCGTATTCAGCAAGCGCTCGCGCAATAAGACGAGACAGAATTGAATTTTATGTGATCTTGAACGCCAAGTTAAGAGGCTTTGAAGTTTAGTGTCTGTTCAAGTATCTAATCTCACACCACGCTGTACTCTGTGCAGTGAATGGGCCCAAACCCCCCCCCCAAAAAAAAAACAAACAAACAAACAAACCACAAAACAAACAAACCAAGAAGTAAAACTCTATAACAACCACAATGAAGGATTATCAAATTAATCTCCAGACATCTTGGCCTTTTCAAAAGCAAGTTCTACACTTGTAGCTGACTGGTATTTACCCATAAAACAAAGTAAATCGAAAAAAATACTGCAAAGAACAAATTATGAAGCAAATAGTGCACAGGTTTAAGTTTGGGATGTTAGTGGAGATGCAGCTCACTCTTGGGTACTCACAGTGTGCAGCTGTACACCATTGTAAATACTCTCGAGTGTGATGCATCTCCACTAATGCCCTTTCACCTGTGCATAATATTTGTTTACTGTAAAACAAGATATATTCACGGCGTGAAAATTTAGCCAATTGGAGTCGATGACCTTTCTCGCGGCATGAAATTTTTCGCGAATTGCCACTGGCATCCAATGCATACTGTGTAGGCAAAAACTTTCGTGTGCATTTTAATTTCGCGAATGTTGCCGCTCGTGGAATTTGCGAAATCAAAATGCACGCGAACATTCCACGTTTTACAGTACTGTAAAAGGCCCAACACAATGGCCCTTATAGACCTGTGAATCCACTCGTATGTGGACCACTCCTTTCATATCTTCTGATGATGTGAAAGTATTAGCTACAACCACAAATAAAGAAGCAACAAACCCAAATCATCAACAACAAAAATATTGTCCAATTACTGACAGAGAGAAGTTATTCAGTCCATAAACAAATATGTATTCAGTTAATAGTACTGTAGATCTGCTAAATATTTCAATGCCATAGTACCAAATCAGAAGTTGTAAGATTGGAATTTGCCATATTGGTGATTTTTTTTTTTTTTAACTAGCCAAATTAAAGAAAATAAAACCTCCACAACATATTCAGAATTTATGAATGGACGAAGGTTACTGTTTTATAGAGCATGTACTTGTTGATTGTGTTTCTTGAATTCCCTGTTTTAACCACTATACTGTGTGTTGGGATTTATGAATTCTGTATGAAAGGCCCTTAGAATTTGTATTGTGTTTGCTAACTTGTCATTGGGTCTGTGATATTGTCTCTCTTGCTCTGCAGCTATATCTCTTTGAGTCACAAATGTGATCATCAGCATGGCTTATCTGTACATATTGATCCCTCCATAGGTATCTACAATGTAACTGTCCGGATTGACTGTGTACTTATACTCACAGAACATAGTGCAGTCAAACCTGTCTATAGCGGCCACCCAAGGGAGATGGGAAAAAATGGCCATTGTAGACAGGTGGCTGCTATAGACAGGGTCAGTAACATGGCTTTTCTCTTGGGGGGGGGGGGTGGGGGGGGAATTGTGTTTAGTGGTCGCATACCACAGGTGGTTGCTATAGACAGGTTTGACTGTAAGTGCATATCTATTTTTTGTTTTAGCTGTACAACAGGCACAAGGATGATCCCCCAATTCCAAGGGACATGCCTCCTGTGGCAGGTAAGATCTCCTGGGCTAGACAGCTCTTCAGGAAGATTCAAGAACCCATGGATATCATCAAGGTAATAACCTTTTTGTATTTATTTGTGTGTGTCCAAAAACCAGCTAGAAGTAGAATGGTATTGATTGATTGATTGATTGATTGATTGATTGATTGATTGATTGATTGATTCATTGATTGATTCATTGATTGATTCAGTCAGTCAGTCAGTCAGTCAGTCAGTCAGTCAGTCAGTCAGTCAGTCAGTCAGTCAGTCAGTCAGTCAGTATTCTTTACCCAGGGTAGCCCCATAAGTGGTTTATACACTGATATTCTTTGGGGCCCTGCAACAGAATAACAAAGTACAACAATTAATTCTACGTACCAGAATAGCAAATCAAGGACATCCCGTTATTAACATTGCAATATCAAAACAATGTCAATGCTGTATGTAAAGTACAGCGTATATCTAAAGTCATGCATCCTACAAGTGATTTGTGTTTTGTTTATTCAGTTTCATGAAGATGTTTAACTCTAGCTGATTTTGATGGATCTTATCTGAATATATATGTTTCTGTGTGTGTGTATGTGTGTGTGTTTTGTCTGGAATGTGTGTGTTTGTGTGTGAAACTTTAAAATTATTTCCTGTTTTCTGTAGCATGAAAACATGTAACTTTCTGGAACAAGGTTTTCTGTTTGATTTCAAAGGATGTATCAATTATGGTACTTCAAGAACAAATGTGCATTACATTTTCATTTACCATGTGACGTGTAATATGCTGTGGTGCAGATACTGCGCGCTTGATGTACTTATTACATTATACGTATGGAAGAAAGTGAAAAAAAAAATATCAGGACACTTATCAGTTACGGATATCCCCTAGCTAAATACTGGTAAGTGATAAGATTAGAGTAAAGATTGGGATGAGGCATAGGTGTAGGGTTAGATTTTTGGATTATTGTTAGGTGTAGGTTTCAGGATTAGGACAACAGAGAAACAGTCCAGAATATCTTTTTTTTTTTTTTCTGGCGTGTGTGGATGTGTTTGTCTGCATCACACCTGATGGTCTGCAATATTTGATGTTGAAGGACAGCACCTTTTGAATATTATGAGTACATTTTTCACATATTAAGGCAGACTTCACTCTGAGACCCCATTTACACCAAAGTAATTGCGGTACCAAGACTGGCCTCGGTATTGCAATTTTTTGGCCAAACCCACTCGGCTGTACTGTAGAGAGTGCTGGGGGGGGGGGGGGAAGGTTTACATGTATGGAGAGCCCCACTACAATGAAGAAAAGAACATGCAAAAGGAATCTTCACTCCTGGGTGCAGCTTGACGAGGCAGTGATAAAGCACAAGAAGGCATGGCCTAGTACTGCAGTGTAGGTGGACCTTGGGCCAGCCCGCCACTGTAAACTAGGTCTTTTGCACTTCTCAGGAAAGAAAAAAAGATTGAGAAATAAAAACAACAGCTAGCAAAAAAAAGAAACCGGAAAAAAGTCAGACTGAAGAGTCGGAGACACAAATAGTAGATGCACAACTTTCACGACACCATGCAATATTTCATGAAATGTTACAGGAGGTACCTGCTGTTATGAAGAGCAACGACGCCAAGAAAATTGTGCGGAATTACAACCGCACAGCGACAGTCCTGATGGAGTTTGAGATCCGCTACCACAGGGCTTGGGTGGACCAGATAGAAGCTGTCAGATCTGGTGAGTTTTTCGCCGCCATTCGTTTTAACTGACTGAAGACTAGTCTGAAGTACACTTTGGCTTGTTTCTCCGGGAAGGTTCTATGACATTCGCTCTCGTGACAATTGCTCCCATGAAATATCTTCATGCTATTAAAGTCAAACATAAATCACACCCACAAACATAGCCCTATTAAACCCTAATCCTAGTCCTCACGTCAAACTAAATCTAAAACCCTGTCACAGCCCTAACCATAGTCCTTGGAGAATATAAGAAGACCGCAGCAGTTGTCGCTGGAGCAAATATTGTGTCACCCTACAATAAAGATATGTTGTGGCAAAATCAACTAGTCAAGGAAGGGCACAGTTTGAGTTGCTGCTGTCTATCTGGTTGAAAAATATGTTTATTTTACACTTTTCCCTTTAAATGCTTGCATAGAACACTGATAGTATCTCATCACATGCTTTGAATTGAACTCAACAGTCGATTTGACTTCGTCGTAAAATCCCTTTAAGTGCCCAGGTACGTAGCGTAACTTTGCCAAGTTTTATCAACAACATTCAGTATATGTTCCACACTTGACCTTGACCCAGTCCTAGATGAGCAAGCCTACTCGGGTGTAGCAGTGTGCCTCAGTCCCACAGGAAGGCTATGGTGTGACACACTTACACACACACACAAAAAGGATTAGGGGGGATTAGGCTATCTTGATTTACTGACAGTTGCGCCATTTGGCGAAGAAGGCACTCCTATGTGCATGCCAGTCAGTAAACAAAGCGCAATAAGGGTTAATGGTTCATCTGCTTCACATGCAAACTTTCACCCTTCCAAATTATCATTTGGAGTCTTCATTGACATATAGATACACAAGTACAATGTAAGTGGAACGTTAATCAGCATTTTTCACTCAAATGGAATGTTGCTGAAACTGAGTTGACGTCACCTCGATGATGTAAAACAACCCACAGTAAAATGCTCTGGTCCTTGGCCAGGTTCAAGGCAAGGGACTTTGTTTGAGAAAGGCAGTGTCATTAATGAGTCTTGTACATGATATAAACTTAATTTCCTGTTGGCTTTTTTTTTTCGTTCTCTATCTGGCAACATTCAAGTGCAGTTGACATTTGTTCATCCGAGTCAACATCATCTTTAGACCCCCTAAAAAAGATTAAAAACAAACAAACAACCAAACACACAACAAAGTTTCAAGTTCATTTGGACTTGATCCTTCCCCTCCAGTAAATAAGTTTTCTCTTTCAAGTTAACATATGAGACATCTTAGAGCTGTATCACTAAACTCTCAAATCAATCCTAAGTTCAATTCAACTAATCTTAGAGATATCTTTTTGAGGAATCAGCCCTCAGAAGTTAGGAATCGTTTCACAATACCATTTGGAAATAATATCTTACGCCCACCATGCCACATTCTAGCATACATCATGAATGTCTATGTATCCTTCCCAAGTAGATATGATCTGAATCTCTCCTAACTTTGGGTTCATTGTTTGGCGTGATATAATGATAATAATGATTATAATAATAAAAGTGCTCATAATAAAAGTTGCAATTTGTATTGTGCACAGTCCATTAAATGAAATGCTGAAGGTGCACTCAAAACATGAAAGGACAAAGATAGTAGAAAGAAGTGGGAAAAATCAAAATATCATGAAATGAATAAGTTTCATGATATAGTTCTCATGTTTAGGGAATGGCCCCCTGGTTCCAACAAACCATTAAATTGGAAAACCATGGATTCTTGTCATGCAATCTGTCTGTATCAACTCCCAGGTTTGCGAGCTACTCTGCTGATTCGCCACCCAGAGACGGGCCAGCTGATGGTGAACTTTGACCCCATGCTCTACCAGGTCATCAGGGAGTCGGTCTGCATGGTCAAGCTGGGGCTGGACGTTCCCGAGGCGGCCCTCATCATCGTCATGGGCCAGGACCAGCTCAAGGCTAACGTTAACTCTCTGAAGGTACAGTCTTTGTTTGTTTTCATTTTCTGTCTGACAAGATGGCTGAATAGCCCATATTCAGAGCTGGTCTGCCATTGGGTCTAGTCATAGTACAATCTTTACTTCGGGCAGGCTACTTCACCAGGTTTTATGCACACTGCTCTTTGTAATGAATGAATGGAAGCGGGATCTTTACCCTGTATCAGATGTGACTACTGTAAGAAGAGGAATGTTCGCTTGCATTTTAATTTCACAAATTTCGATCACGAGGGCCAAGATTCGCGAAAATAAAACTGCACATGAAAGTTCTTGTCGACACTATATGCATTGAATGTTAGAGGCAACTTGCGAGAATTTCATGCCTTGAAAAAGGCCGTCGGCTCCAATTTGCGAAAATTTCTTGCCGCGAAAATATTGTGTTTTACAGTGTCTCACACACAGGAACTCCTAAATTCTGCCTCCAAGGACTGAGGAATGATTTTTGCTCACTGATCAATATGGATATTGTACATTGTGTCACATAACTACATGTCTCCCAGATTGCTCTCTCCAATCTCGCTGATTTTGATGTGCTAATATTGGCAGCCCTGTGGATGGATATGACTGTTGATAACATGACACAAGAAAAACAGTGAGAAGCATGTTGTAATCGCTATATTGTCTGTGGCATATATTCCCACCTCTGGCAGGCAATCCTGGAGGAGAATGCTGCAGCGAGGGCACAGATCAGCCCCATCTTCCAGCAGCTGATGGCGCCGCACACGCGCAAGGTGGACATCGCCATCCAGCCGGGGCTGACCATGCTCACCTGGACCTCCCTCAACCTGGAGGCCTACTTCAGCAACATGCGGGCTGCCCTCACAGACCTCTCCCTCCTCATCAAGCAGGTATGAGATTTTTCCTACTCCTTAATCTACCTGGGGGGTGTTTCATAAAGCTGTTTGTAAAGTTACGAGCGACTTATGAAAGACTGGTGATCAGTTCTTGTGCTGAATTATTGAAATTCTGATAGGTATAGCACATCAGAACTGGTCACCAGTTGTTCGTAAGTTGTTCGTAACTTTACGAACAGCTTTATGAAAAAGGGCCTTGAATCTATGTCTATCTCTGATGTCCTAGGCCATGTTTGAGTGCTCAAAAGCGAACGAAAGCGAACCGTACCTCTCTGTGCCAGATTTGCTCTGTTGAGAAAGCGTACCTCATGAGTTAGTTTTAGAGGGAGTCACACATTTTGTAGCAGGAGGGTCATTCATCTGGTGCGCTTAGTAATACTTACAAATGTCCCTAACAAAGAGAATGAATGAATGTTATGCGCATTCTTCGCATATGAACTTGTGGTACGCTTTTGGTACCCTTTTGGAGCACATCAGGAAGTGGTCCACTTCCATTGCATATGTCTTTCTTTAAACTGCCTCCTGTGCTCTCCACATAATACTTCCTATTACCAGGTGCGTCATTTTAGGTTCTGCTCTATTTCCATTAGAAATGTTCATCTACAGAACTGCTTATCACTAAGGCGCAACAGATTTAATATCACGAGCGTTCGCCCGCGTCCGGCATGCCTTCTTATCTGTTAAGTAGCCAGCTTGGCTCGAGCTTGGCATGCGCCCATGCCGTCCGCGTTCGGGAACGCCAGCTTAAAAGTCTTTTGTTTAGTGCCTTTGTTTCGAACACAATAGCGTCAACTTCACTGCACCCAATCGACCACGAAGCCATCGCTCCATGTAGCAAGCGTTCGGGAACGCCCGGATTAAGTCTTCCCTTTGTCTTGTGCTGAACACTTATACACAGTTGATTTCATGGAAGCTTAAAAAACGGACAAATTAGCAAACAAATGAAACCACCAAAGGCATCGCACTATTACGCGTTAGTAACGCTGTGATTACCTTAATTTGCGTCGACGAGAGGCGTAATCAAAAAGTATATCCGAAAGAGTATTTATTCCCCTTACATGAGCGTGAGACCACTCTTGTAAGCAGCTTCTCAGGTGAAGCAAAATGTGTGTAATGAAGTGACAAGTGTATTAAGAAAAACATTCACAATAGCTAGGTAGATTGACGGAAACTTGACACCCATGGCCGTGCCAGCCAGGCAACAGGCTGGTGGAAATTTCCAGGAACTTCAAAGCAGGTTTGCCGCCAGGCAAAACCGCAGGGTAAAGGAATTTGCGTACGCGCTGAATGGGTCGTAAACATCGTGTCAATTGCATGGGGCCTGGGAACAGGGGCTATGTATAGTAACCCTGTGCTGTATAATACGAGCATGCTGATGGAGACACGTGCTGGAGTTGGCGAGAGCTAGCTGATGAGAGCTGCCTGCCTGAAACCAAGGAGGTGCATACACATCTGGCTCTGCTGAAACTATGGAGCTATAGTACAGTAAAGTCGACACGATAAAAAAGTCCCGATTTTTGCCTTTGTTATTCCTTGAAAATTTCTTCGTCTTAGTCGACATTTAGAAGTCGACAACTCACGTAAGTCGACCTGATTTTTTAGTGCCAACTGAGCTGAAATACGTGTTTATTCCCTCGTCTAAGTCGACATAATTTTTTTTTTCGCTCAAAATCTTATCGCCATTCTCTGAAAAAGAATTAATTTCCCGCGAGTCGGTAATTCGCTAGTGTACGGCGTGGTAGCGTTCGTGCCATGCGTCCATTGTCTTGTGCGCCAGAAATGAAAAGGCATACATTCATTTACATTCTTTGGAGAATTACATGTAGTTGCCTACCCAAAGCAGTTCACTTTCCCCCTTTTCTCCTGCTCGTTATTCTCAAAACGCACAAACTGTGTACACATAAAGGTCCTAGTAGAAAATCATTATCAGAACATGATACACGTGTAGGTGTTTCTGTTTAACCGAATATTCTAACGTTAATTATTCCGAAGCGTTAATAGAAACCTGGGCCCGTTTTTAGAAAAGTAATCAAATGCAACTACATGTAATTAAATGCAACTGAAAATTAAATGCAGGTGTATCAAATCACGAGCAACTTTGCACATAAACGCAAGTGCGTTGCTGAAAAGGCTTGCGTTTGATAATCATATGAAACTAGAAAATAGTTGTACAAACCTGAAACTCAATTGCGTTGAAACGCAACTCTTGAAGTCAAATGAAGTCCATCAAATCACGCGCAACGCTGTATTCAAACGCAAGAGCGTTGCAGGGAAGACTTGTGGTTTTCGTAAGAAACTAGAAACTGTGGTTAAAAGCATCTCTTAACATCTACGGAGGTGCGTTATTGTTGAAAAGTCTTGCATTATTTTGTTTGTTTTTTTCGTACGCAAAATTAAAAATTAAACGCAGCTCTGAAAATCAAATGCAATTGCAAGTCCTTGTGATCACGCGGAACGCTGAATAGACTTGCGTTTGATAATCGTACGAAACTTGAAAATTGTAGGGAACTTCTTTAAAACTCAGTTGCGTTTCAACGCGATTCTATGATCAAATGCAAGTCCATCAAATCACACGCGACGCTGTATTTAAACGCAAGAGCATTGCCGAGAAGACATGCAGTTTTTGTACGAAATTATAAGAAACTGCGTTTAAACGCATCTCTAAACATCTACGGAAGTGAGTTATTGTTGAAAAGACCTGTATTATTTTTTACTTCGTACGCAAAATTAGAAATTAAACGCAACCCCAAAAATCAAATGCAAGTCCATCAAATCACACGGAACGCTGAAAAGACTTGCGTTTGATAATCATCCGACACTAGAAAATTGTAAGAAACTTAAACTCAATTGCGTTTAAACGCAATTCTAAAAGTCAAATGCAAGTCCATCAAATCACAAGCAACGCTGTATTTAAAACGCAAGAGCGTTGCAGAAAAGACTTGCGGTTTCTGTACGAAACTAGAAACTGCGTTTAAACGCATAAAAATCTATACCGAAGCGTGCTATTGTTGAAAAGACTTTAAGAATCATATTTTTTTTTATTTCGTAACGGAACTTTCGCCGTGACCGAACTTAGTCTGCACTAGCAGGGGAAAGACATCGCAACATTTACACGTTTCAAACTACCGAAACGCATCGTGCTTCACGAAATGTCAGTGAAAAAATAGTAGCAAATTATTGTTACTGCAGTTCGCTATTCCGAAGGTTTAAATCTCAGTCCAAAGTTAAATAAGTCCGACGATGGAAAGATATTCATCTTTACGAAGGTTAGTAATCCGAAAGATGTCGTTTCCGGATTAACAATTTTTTCTTCTTCTTTTTATTTCAGACTGGCTCGCGCCGTACAGAGCGGTAATGTTGCGAATCGGAGCGCGAGAACAATTCATTTTCAGAGTATGGCAATAGAAATTTAAACAAAACAAAATCACATGGCGACTTAGGGAAGGAAAATCACACATCCTATTTCAACTTAGTCGGCACTGAAAAATTATCTCGACAGAATCATACGAAATCACACGCATATCTTCACAGCAACGCACTTGCATTTAAATCGCAAAGTTGCATGCACTTTGGGGAGTATGCGTTTGTTTTTTCAAATCAAATTTAAAACGTACAGTGTCTAGAAACGGGTCCAGGTTTCGGATCCCGCTCTTTCAAAATCTCTCAAGAGATTTGGGTTTTGTGCAATGCCGTTACTAATCCGCGTGTGCTTGTTTCGCAATAAAACTCGAATGAAGATGTACACAGCGATAGAGGCTCAGCTCAGTAGATACCTGCCTCCAGTGACAATATTCATGTATACAACAAAAGAGTTTGTGAGCCCATTAGCGCAATGTCTATTCATGACTATGTGTAGCTGGTGCCCGATCGATACTTTCATTGTTTGATGGCACATGTAGTTGACCATGGAAAGGGGATACCTGTATAGGCCTACAGCTTGACTGCTTCCGCACAGGAGGAATACCAACCTGTCCATTCTCAAGTCGACCTGCAAAGAGAATCTCGCTTTTGAGCATTTCAGGCTCTTGGAGATGTGGAATTGGGTTGCGTAAAGCTAAAAGCCGCGTTTACACCATGTTCCCGGCAACCACGGCAGTCACATTTTCAGGCCATCAAGGACAAAACGGGACGGACGTGAAACAACGCTGTGAGACGAGATAGGCAAATGTGACAGGCCGTGATTGCCGTGATTGATATTCGTTGATGTGACAAATAAATACGATTCATTAATCAGAAACCGCACGAATTTTGTGATTCTAAAGGTGCATTTATCGGGATATGAAATTAATTACGTTACTCTGAAAACGAATGACACAACCTGTTCCTTTTAATTTCTGGGATTAACAAAACAGAAAGCAAAGCTTATTTAATTTTCGGATTTTTAGTCTGACATTGGGGGTTAGTAGTTCGGAAAATAAGTATTGAAAATCTTTGAGGCAAGAAAATACGTTGAATTCTTATTATGGCATCGTTATTTCCTTTGCCTTATGTTCATTATTCCGAAAGAAGAATAAGGTTCGTAAATCCGATGGTTCTTTTTGCAGAACCCGCAAAACACGCAAATTTGATATGCCTTAACTAATAAATTTGTTAATCCAAAATTGTATTAGGGCTCGTTAATACCATTTGTGGCATTATTCCGAAGGTTCGTAAATGTGAGAATGAATTACGTGCATGGTACGAAACTTATATCATTTTTGGCTAAAAGAAAATTAGAAACGCCGAATCTTTTCCTGTGACGGGAATATGGGTTTATTTCTGAACGTGACATCGTTTACTTCTTTGCACGATATTCATCATTCCGGAAAAAAAAAAAAAAAAAAAATCAGATGGTTCATTCATCCGAAAATGGAAAAAAGGTGGGTCGTTTATCTGTAAAGGAATTATCATATTCGTGGTAAGAAACTTCGTTTTCGAATCAGCTATATAACGTCCGAAATTTCGAAACTTATAAGAAAAGCGAACCTTTAGCATATTAAAATAGCGAATCGTAACAGTTTTTTTTTTTTTTTTAATCGAGCAGTGTGGAATAACATATATCCGACATTTATTTTAGCATGGTATGGAGCAGAATGTTACTGCTATTCACTTCCAAAAGTAAAAGCAATCATCTGACATTTATTCTGGCATCTTCTGAATGTTATTGCTATTTACTTTCGAAAGTAAAGCAAATATCCGACATTTATTTAATCACCGTATGGAATTGAATATTACTCTGATTCATTTCCGAACGTCAGAGGAAACATTCGACATTTATTTTAGCATCTTCCGGAGCCGAATGTTATCCTTATTCATTTCCGAATGCAAAATCAATATTATCTGACATTAATCTAAGCACCGTACGGAGCTGACTCTTACCGTTATGCATTTCCAAAAGTATAAGCAAACATCCGACATTTATTTTAGTATCATACGGAGTCGAATATTACCGTTATTCATTTCCAAAATTAAGAGCAAACATATGACATTTATTTTAGCATCTTCCGGAGCCGATTGTTACCGCTGTTCATTTTCGAAAGTAAAGGCAAACATCCGACTTTTTTAGTGGCCCGACGTGCGTTTTTGGTGGCCCCGAGCCACCGGGCCACCGTAAGTGTCGAGCCTTGACTAATGTCATCGAAAAGTAAACCAGAATGCAACTTCTCGCTTGTGAATTATTGCTTGTGAATAATCGCAAAACTTTGGCAAAACTTTTGGAATACCAGCCCTGTTCATGACGCTTGGAAACTGCGAGTCGAGAGAATTTTGCGAACTGGTGCAATGTTACTCCGTAGCGTAGGCGACTGTACTTGACGATTAAAAATGCATGTGGAGTCGCAATCGTTTGTAAACTGTCTGAAGTGCGCGATTTCTCTCACCCTGTTTTTTGCCACGCGATTTATTTTTAACTGGCAAGAACGATGTGGAATTCTGGCGTCCACCGTAAATTGTGCACTTGCCGGCGCAAATTGTTCTTTTCATAGGTGAAGCCGTGCGCGGAAGGCACGTGGTTGGGATAATCCTTGCGTTCCTAAAGCGGAAAGGAACGCCATGAATGCGACTTGTGAGCAAGTCCGTTCTGTTGCGTCCAAGGAACGCCCTCATTAGGCTGATGAATAGAGGGATTAAGCCCCCCATTCTGCACGCAGGAGGAATAGGGGCGTCCCCTAACAAAAGGAGGAACGCGAGCGTTCCCCATGCGGCCGAACGCTCGTGAAATTAAATCTGTCACGCCTAAATGCCTGCAGTTTAATGTTTGCCAAGATGTATCAAGTTACACACCTTTCTTCTAATTAGAGTATACTTCATATGAGGACATTCCTCGAAGCTCTGATACAGCTACTTGGAATAATATAGTTACCTGGCGTTTTACCATCTGGTCATATAACACACCAGATATTAGATAATGTCCATACTACCCAAGGCTTACTGGAATTGTCATAGCAGAAAGTTTCCGAGTGGTATGCACCAAATCAATGTAGAGTTGAGGTGCGATTACATCGAAATTCATATCACTTCCCAACATGTATTGCAGGTGAATGATATACGCGAAGCCCGCATCGACTCCGGCTTGTCCACCATCGCCAACACCACCCTGGTGGAGCTACCCCAGAGCGATGCCTGGACTGCCGAGGAATTCATCGTAAAGACCCAGGTAAAGTGATGTCGGTTGTCATCACATTGATTTCAAGCTGCATATCTATGCTGATTGATGTTGGATTATTGAAATGCCATTGCTGTAATTGATGCAGGTGCATTTATTGTGTGGGCTTAAGTTCGCACTCAGTGCGATGTCATGAAACTTCACATGATTTTAAACTTTGCCTTTATACAAGGATCGCGATGTCCTTCTCTCAGTAGCATAGTCAATGTGACCACCTTGGCAAATTGCCATAGCTTCGCAGCATGGAAACTTTGGTTTTTTTTCCACCCGCAGGACGAGTTATCAGATGTCATTAAGAATGCTTTTGTTATGTATGTACATACAACTGTATCACATAATCTGCCAGGACTTAGTCAATCATAATGCCATGATGGTAAAGAGAAGACAGCTGAAAGAATGTGTGAGTACTCGACGAGTATCTGTGGAAGTGATTCGTGTGCCAGTAATTTCGTGATTATCCTGAATGCACCGTACACAGTCCTGCTGTGAGCAGAAGGTGTTTGCCCTAGACAAAGTCAGCATGCGCGTGGAGGAGGCTGTGACAGAGCTGGTGGATCTTTTCATAGAGCAGGCACAGCGTGTCTCCGCCCACCTTAGGCCGCCGAACGCGGACGCAAAGGACGACTTGGCTTCGGACGAAGGTTAGTTCACACGTATACTCAACGTGCCGCACACAGGAGCTGGAAAGATGCCTTGAAATACATCCATAAGAAATTGCCATTTCCAGGATGCAGGGGGCTTTACCTCGTATTGATAATTATGTCTTAACGTGTGAAAAAAGTGCTGTAAAATTTGACACTGAGTAACCACAATAGGATATAATTGCAATATTTATCTAGATTCTATAATGGAAAAAAAAATTCTCATCCAGAGTTTAGTAAATCAATCACATACCACTGTTGCAATTGTCTGTGTTGTTGATACTGGAGAGAGTTAAAAGAAAAAAAAACAACTTATTTCATCTGAATGGAACCATCCATTTTCATATATTCACTTTAGTTACTCCAGAATGTGAGTTACAAATGTAAGTAACAAAACAAGTTAAGTAGGTGTTGGTTTAAGTAAAATTTCCTGGACAAGATACTTTGTATAGACAAGTTGGCAGCGTAGGTTGCAAGTTGAATTTGAAGGCGCAGGTCAGCATTCATCGACATTGATTTCTGGATTGTACAATTGCAAGTCACAAGTCAAAGGTTAACCCATTAAGGACGAGTCCTGAGTATATTCAGGCAAGTATCCATGGGAAATGTGTGTTGTGGCAAAATCAGCCCATCCTTAATGAGTTAAAGTCTGAGATAAAGTTAAACTAACATAGTTAAGTTAAACTCCCCGATACCCTCCATGCTGTGAACAGCCAAGAGCGAGTTGGGTGAATCCGAGCTGAGCCTGTCCACCCTGGAGAGCCTTGAGGATGAGCAGCTCCTACAGGAGGAGTGCCAGGAACTGGTGCTCCACTTCAACCACCGCATCCTGGAGGCGTTGCTGCGGGCAACCCGCAACGCGCTGGACTCCATCAAGAAGCGCGTCTTCTTCTCGACGTAAGTCCAATCCCCGCAATTCCTACCTCTACATGTATGCAAGGGGTATCTTAGATAATAGTCAAAGACAAAATTATTATGTCAATTTTGGCAGTCCGGAATTTCAGTTTCTGTTATTTTCTTTTCTTAAATAGTGGAAGTGGACACCTTTAATTCCTTTATCTGGGTGATTAGGTAAATTTGTAAATGATAAGTTGTTGGCAAGATATCTTGGTTGTAATGTGGTATGGAATCAGGTGGCACTTTCGAATGTTGCTGGGCTGGAAGTGCTACTACTGAATACCTGCTGCCATAGTTGTGTGTATATGTGTGTTTTATGATGGTTCCACTTTGCAACCTGCAAAACATTTTGTAGATTAGGTCTAGGATCTATAGATAGAGAAAAGTAGATTAAATGAATTAAAACCAAAACCAAAACAAACAAACAAAAGGATAACAAAAACAAATAGATAGGGAGGGAGAAAAAGAGGTAAAAGGTAAGAGAGGTATTGTAAAAGTGGAAATTTTCGTGGTGTGGAAGTTTCTGTACATTTTGTGTGACCAGAAACAAGTATGAAAATGAAACATGAATAGTTTTGCACGTCATACATGTATGTTCCACTGAGAAATGTTTCAATTCTGCGGAATTAAAAACATGCAAAATTCATCTTTCCCAGCTGAGGGCAAATATTACCACATTTACAGTCGATAAATAATGAGAGAGAACAAGAGGCAAAAAAAAAAAGAAAGAAAGATATTTGTACTTCATCTTAAAGTGAAAATATCCTGTTTATATTTCACACAGACCTATGGGCAGAGGAGGCTATGGAAGGAAGGCTAGATTCAGGGACAGGAAGAATCCATTCTTCAAAATCAGCGTGGCTCTGGCAATCCCAAATGTGGTAAGGATTTCTGAGATGTCTATTTTGGATTTTTTCCCCCAGAACTTCAGAGAAAATAATTGTTTTGTTTTGCTTTTCTCTGGGGGAGGGGCATTGTTTAACTATTGCTCCCACTTATGAAGGCTCAAGAGTGCTAACATCTTATTATATTATGTTTTGTTCAAAAAAATCCCTGAAAAATTCAGTTAAAAGGAAAGGTCAAGATTTGTGCCTGCACTTGCTCTGTATGTTCTCCATGATGAGGTCCCCCCCCCCCCCCCCCGCCTCAATTTGTTGCTATGGCATGCAGTAACGTTTTTGCAGTTCAAGTTGTGTACTGGGTGGTTAAACAAAATTAAAGACAATTGAATGATATCATCAAATTTTCAAGAGAACATTTGTGTGTAGGTCATCTGGAATGAAATCTTCACCTCATCTCATATGCATATGTGGTTTCTGTTGTTGTTAGTGTGTTCTGGGAAATGTGAAACCTTCAAAAGTTTCATGACTTTCTTTTTTATGAAACCTCTACCATGTTGTCTGTCTGATTTGACTTCATTTGTCAAAGTTAATTTGAATGTGTGAAATTTGCATTTCAATGTTTTCTGTCCCATGGACTATGGACAATGCTAACAACACTGCTGAGGTTTCTGTGCCCATTGGCACTCAAAGAACACTCATGGTTAAATGAAGCTCTTGAATGAACTCAATGGGGTCTTCCCATCCAGGTCAGTCAATGATTGTTTCTGTCACAGGTGCTGCAGCCGAGTCTGGATGATGTCCAGCAGGCGCTGAACAAGGCCACAGCCTGTGTCCTGGAGGTCAGCCGTGGGGTGGCCCAGTGGGGCCAGAAGCGCTTCAGGCCGGCCGTCCAGCCGTCGGTCACCTTCGAGGAGCCCGGCAAGCACAGGGCAGCACCCCCATCAGGTGGGCAAGCACTGATTTGTAGGATTATGAACTGGTCTGCCAAGTCTCCCATATTCTGCAGGAGACTTCCTTAAAACTTCAGTATACCCCCATGTCTAGACGCTTTAAAGCAAGACATTTGTACGACATGAAATCTTTGCGAATTGGAGCCAACTGCCTGTTTCATGGCATCAAATTTTCGCAAATTGCCACTGGCATCCTATGCATTTGAATGTGGGGCAATAACTTCCCCATGCATTTTAATTTTGTGAATGTTGGCTCATGAGATTTGCGAAATTAGAATTCATGCAAACATTTCTGGTTTTGCAGTAAGAGAATATACAAAAAAATAGTCAGTAATGATTCAGTAATTACTTTTGCCAACTTCACAGGTGCACATAAGACATGAGTATGTTCCATATTTCGATGGCTGAATGTTGGCAGCCCTGTGTTAAGCACAGAATATGCACATATTATGTATCTTGAAGTCGTGATATTCTTCCATTTACAATGTTCTTCAGTTTCCTCATATTTTATTTCACACAGTACAATATGTAAATGCATACCACAGTGAATTGTATGCTATCATGGGTTCATACAAGAGTTTTTTTTTAATGTTAGCCTACATGTACATGTAAGTGCCACTTCATTGTTGTTGTGTGTTTAATTTAGTACTTAAGCATTCCAACAATGGTAGTCCTTTTTTTCCATAAGATATATTGTCCATTCTCAAAATGTAGCCATTTTGGTTAATTTGATCTGAGAAACATGTTTCAAACAGTACACTGAACAGTTACAGTGTAATTGATTTCATGAGTTTGACGTGAAGACTTCAACCAATGAAAATTTACTTCCTATGAGTATATTGGATGTACTCAACATGTAGTGGTAATGGAAGTGTCTAGAGTAGCAATATGTGACCCTGCATCACAAAACAAACAAAAAGTCGCCAGACATAGATTTTTAGTTAAGGATAGATTCTGAAAGAGCAGACTCTAAGCTTTAAAACGATGTATAACTCAATTCAAATGGACTCTTCTAACCTATCTAGATATTGGAAAGCAAGTGCACACTCTGGAAAAGTGTGAACAGAGAAAAGAAGCTTTGAAGTCACAGGGTCTATCTGAATTCAGGCGCTTAATCTTTACCAAACCGTGCTAGCTGTGAGATGAATGGGACAAAAAATATATCTGATCATTCTACTTTCACCCAAAAAAGGGTTGTAGAAAAACTGCTCAAAACACACTTTCCCATTCATGTTATCATCCCAAACTGAAGAATAATGTAGAAGAAGGATAGCTCTTTCAGAAAATATGAAACACTCAAGATTGACTCAGTTGACCCATTTCACCTTTTTAGAGTCCTCATGTAAAATCAAGGGGTGCCACTTTTTGTTCGTTTTGTGATGCATGGTCACATATAATATCGATATGTCTACTGCTCACTGACCTCAATGCAATCACGCTGGCCAGCAGCACGACCGCTGCAGCCAATCCCGCCCCAGAAGTTGAAGAACTACTACAAGAGCATCGCGGACCACAAGGACATCCAGAAGCTGCAGATGATGCTGAGCAATGCCATCAGCCAGGCCCGGCCCAAGATCCAGGAGTCCCTAGAGGTCTTCTCTGGCTACCAGTTCCTGTGGGAGGGGGACAGGGATGAATGCGTCAAGGTGGTTTATTCTAGATTAGTTGTCGGAGAGTTTTTCTTGTGCTTCAGATTTATATGTAATTAAAGTCATATGCCCCTGAATGATGATAGGGTACAATGTGGAAATTTCTCCCAGCTGTTGGCATTTGAAGCATTACATGTCCTTCACAGATTATGAGACGGGGAGAAACTTTGTGTATTTTGTTCATTCATCTGATGCTGCATGTTTTTAGTATGAGTATTACAAGTGAATATTGAGGCTATATTGATTGTGTCATGATCATGTTAATACAATCATCAAGCCATTATTATTACTGATAGCAGTGAATATACATGTATGTATATTTGTTCTACACAGCGCTACACCATAGTTATGACCACATACAAATGTTGTCATGGTAGGCGAAGCAAATAGTAAAAGTGGGTAATTGTAGAATGTGTATTTCTTTTATTTTTTCTGTTGAACTCTTACATTCAACCCCCTGGACACTGTGTTTGACAGACTTGTACACCTGTGGGTGAACATGTGTCTTTCACCAAGATTATCAAAATGTACTTTATAGAAGAAGATGCTGTTCAAAGCATTGACTATCTATAGAGTCTCTTCCCACCTGTCAGCCACTCATGTTAATGAATGAATCTTACAGACGTTCATCGCCACGGAGCCCATCTTGTCTGAGTGGAAGCAGGAGATCCTCAGCTACCAGGAGCTGGAGTGCCAGATAGAGGAGATTGATCCCACCATACAGGTTGGGGCCATTCAGCTCTACACAGGTGGGTGAAGGAATGAGGCACAGGGATGCCCAAGGGCATGGGATTGGTGGGGGAATATTTAATTTATATCAGTGAAAAATGTGATGGCTAGTTTATGGAAACTTTCAATGTCTCATGTTCTTGATTAAGAATCAGTGACATTGTGCAAATTCAATTAGGTGATGGCATCATTACAAGCACATAAGCCTCCCAAAGGTTTGTCTGTTAAAATTTATCAGAATTGTTTTTTTTTTTTTTCTGTAATTCAGGAAATGTAACTTGAGGTGTTGAAGGTCAGAATTGCAAAGTCATAATTTCAGAATAATAGGACAGGAAGACGTAACTTTATCTTCTTGAATACACTTCTGAAATGGAAATGTTCAGGAGCATTTCTTTGTAAGGCGATGAGGGATTTGTTGGGCAAAATATGCTGTGCAATCTTTCTGAACATCTCTCAATTGCAGATAATATGGCTATCACCCAGTGTTTGCTTTGTCAGAAGATGTATTGCACAATTTTGCAGAATATAGACTTCTCCATCCGAATGCAGTTAAGTATGGAAACATTAAGAGGTGAATTTTGTCAGTTGTAAGCTACAGTAATGGTGTGGGAAGGGTTGAGTTTGCCTCTCGACAGTGCTATGTGAAGCTTTCGTTAACCCCTGTCTTCCCTTCACTATGCCCACCAGAGCCCATCAAAACAGCGCTGACCGTGGAGGCCCGGGCCTGGAAGCTCATCCTGGGACGGAGCCTGAACAAGGAGTACTGCGCCAAGATGGACGACATCTCCAACTTTGTGGCCGAGTACGCCAAGCGGCTCGGCCGCCCCATCAAAGACCTGGACGACGTGCGCAATGCCATGAACGCCCTGGAGATGATCCGACAGCAGGAGATCCGCATCGACATGACCCTTGGTCCCATTGAGGTAACCACACGCAGATGGCAATATTCCTTGTTTTTCAAGTGGATTGAGAATTTGTTTAGTCCCTCTGTCACCTTGAAGCGTAGAATTAAAATCAAGATCAAGATTTAGATGGAGAGAGATAGAGAGAGGGAGAGACGGAGAGATAAAGAAGGAGAGAAATATATACAGAAAAAGAGGGAGAGAGAGAGATAGAGGGATAAGAAAATGGCAAAAACCACAAGATGTCACAACAGTTCAGCTACTAGTATTAACAAATTATCACTTTATCTTCTTTGAGCCTTTGTGTTTACTCTCAGAGTTCTATATCTTCATAAGATATGAAAGTGCTTAATGATCTTTGCAGTCATTTTAAGTTGCTTTCTGTGGTATGGTAAAAGATGGGAAAGTATGTTTGTTTTTTATCAGTCAGGCATAATGTACAAATACACATCTCAGTTTCCTAATGCAATTTCAAGATATTTTTGTACTAGTTGATTATGGAAGTAGAATATGGGCCGTGTGTTGGATGATTTCAAGATGTGGATGGAGAGTTGTCTAATGTGACAATCTTTGATACTGTCATATTGCTTCTCTTCTTTCCCACTATAACACAATGTGTCCGGTTGATACAGTTTGTTCACTAAATCTTCTGGGGTGAACTTCGAGGAGTAGGCATCTGTCCTTGTGTGTATGCCTGTTTCCTTGTGTATGTTCTTTACTGCAATATGAGTATATAATTATATGCACCCTTCTCTTGGTGGGGAATGGAGTGGGGTCTTTTACTTATATAGATTTTGACTCCATTGCACGCAGTACCATCATTATTTGATGCCCTCTCTCCTTGGTTGGCCAACAGGAAGCTTATGCCATGCTTCAGAAGTTCCAGGTTGCTGTGCCAAAGGAGGAGGCTGATCGAGTGGACACCCTGAGGTACTCCTTCCAGAAACTCAGCAGACAAGCGGTGAGCATTGTCCAACTTAAGCTTACGTGGGAAAATGCACATTGGCTGCAGCTCAAAGGATGGTACCTAAAGCCCGCCACACAACATACGTTTTCAGTCACAAGTCTGACAGACATGACTGATCCAAAATAAATCACAATAGCGTCAGAGTAAATATGCTTGTTTATTTCACATCCAAATTCACGTAGGCGTGTAACCGAAAGTTGTACAGTGTGCAGCGGGTTTAAGTAAATGACAGTGGTTTAATCTAATCCTTTGACTGAACAACAACATGAAGGTTTTAAAATGCCATGTAGCATTATGAAAAGAGAACATGACTTGTCACAGCTGCAAACAACAGGATTTGCATTTGGAGGTAAAAAACAATTTAGTGAGGCTAAATTTAAATTTACAATCATCGGCAAATTGCTTTTGTCTACCGGTTTGTTGCAAATGTTATGAGGGTCAGCATATATGAAACGCTTCAATAACTCCAGAATCTTCAAGCAGCCTATGTGATTTTAGACTTGGCCATGACCTCTTTGGGTTAAGGTGAAACCTTGCTGACTGAGCAGTGATGATTGAATTACTGTATAAGCTGAATATTTTGTGAGGTTTTTATTTTCACAAGTTGGGTGCTATTCGTGAATTTAAAGACACACGAAAATATTGACTCTGATCCCGATAAGAATGTGACATGCATGTATACATTTCAGTACTCCACGATCGCGACCTCAACCACTGGCAAAATTGTTGAGAACTCCAGATTCGTGAAAATTTGCATACTTGTAGATTCACTGAATATATGGCGTATACAGTGTCCATGAATGCGTGCTAAATGCATTTACTCTAGGGAATTCTTCTCTGTCCACTTTACAGTCATCTGTCCAAGCCAACTTGGTCAAGATCCAGCCAACATTCAAGGCCGAGCTCCTGAACGCCGTGGAGACTTTCACCTTTGACAACACCTTCTTCATGGGGGATTATGAAGATGTGGGTACCACTGACATTAATTCCCTTCATTTTGGTTGATAATTCGTTGACACAACATTTGCTCCTGTAACAATTGCAGAGCTGCCAAGTCTCCCTGATTCTGCAGGAGTCTCCCTAATGTCAAAATCTGTTCATGTCTGAATAAGAGAATATTAAAATCTCCCGCATTTAGGAATTATTTTTGCCCATTGAAATGCATATGTAACGCACAGATATCTCCCTGACTGCTGTGTGGAATCTCCCTGATTTGGATGTGGGAATGTTGGCAGACCTACAATTGCTCCGGTCTTACTTTCTCCAAGGACTTAGGGTTAGGGTTATGGTAGGGGTTTAGGTTTAGTTTGATGTGAGGATTAAGATTAAGGTGTTATAGGGTTTATGTTTGTGGGTAGAATTTATGTTTGGCTTGGCATGCAGATATTTCGTGGGAGCAATTGTCGCAGGAGCAAATGTCATAGAACCGATAATTCATCAGAGAAGAGACAAGATGAGGCGTAAGATTAGGATAAATACGAAGCTCTTCTCTAGAATTCATTGCACTCGATTATCATCATCATTCCAGAATTCTCAGATGGTTGCATATAGTACTTATGTACTATTAAAAGATTTTTTTCTGTCTAATGCATGTTCACCAGTTCCCCTTGGTTAGGAAATGTTTTTGCTTCGTCAGCCTTTTCATGAGGCATGAGGCAGCGAATCCAAATTTAACCAAAATGTTCATTTTACGCTGTAGTTCAAGAGTGGCATCAAGGAAAATATGAGACATTTTCTGTCCTGTCCTTTGGGAAGGAGTGTGGATTCTTCTAAGTGGAAGAAATGTGTCCAAGGTGTGGCTATTTACTGTTCTCAATGAAAATAAAGTCTGTTGATATCTATTTACAGTTGTATGAACACAAAAGTACGGACTGCCTTTCATCCCATTACTTAAAGGAACCAACTCTCTCAAGTCGTACCCCAATTCATACTTACAATGTCTGGGAAGCAAAAGTTTATTTGAGGTGGTTTGAATGTGTGCAAACCATGCTTTCTGCACAAATTTACTTACTGTTTAATGACCTCCATATCAAACAGAAATCCCTCTCCTGTAAACAACATGTGTTGATATAGTTGTTACAACTTTGTCATATGATTTAAGTTGCATCTTTGATTGTCTCTGTTTTTAAATGATCACCACAGAATGGTCCCATGGTCCAAGGCATATCACCTGAAGAAGCCAATGTCAGGCTCCAAGTTTTCCAGGTAATCAGAAGTGAAAAACACAGCACCATTCTTATTGATGATATTCCATGAACAAATTGCACTCATCTCCAGTGAGGCAGCAGTGGGAAAAATCTTGCATTCTAAATTTTCACTTGTTTTCTCTTTTTTTCCGTTCTGATCCTTTGTGTGTAGCTGAAATCTTAAGGTAACCTCTTTTACTTGTTTGCGAACAAATGCTTTAATATCGAGGAGGGATTTTTCTAACACAATCCTCTGTGACTCACTTTGTGTAGAAATGAAATACTTCATCATTTTGGTTGAAGGCAAGAGAGCCAGGGAAAATAATTTGAGCCAAGAAAATTCTCTGTGTAATGCATTTTTGTAAGACATTATTCTTCCTCTCCTGACCTTGCAAGAAAACCAGAAGATACAGGAATAAGGTGCAGAGATTAACCCCGTTGAGGTGCCCGAGTATACCGAGGACTAGTCTTCAGCGGATTAACTTTATCATACATTACACTGTCCTCCAGACTCGGTTTGACGACCTGTGGCGGCGCTTTAACACCTACTCGGCCGGGGAGCAGCTGTTCGGTCTGCCCGTCACCGACTACCCCAGCCTCGTCAAGACCAAGAAGGAGCTGAACCTGCTGCAGAAGCTCTACGGCCTCTACAATGACGTCATCGACCGCGTCAACGGCTACTACGACATCCTCTGGAGCGAGGTGGACATTGACAAGATCAACCAGGAGCTCATCGACTTCCAAAACAGGTGAGCATTTGGACGTCCAAGTTACAGATTGGGAAGAATGGAATGATGCCATGGATTCTTCTGTATAAAACATAATTGCAGTGATCATCATGGCATTTCATGTGTTTGTACTAATAAAGATGTGTTTTCATCTTGTGTTTTGTTTTTTACTGCAGGTAGGGATGGGGGAAAAGGCGATATTTTGATTTTGATTTTGTATTTGTTTTGTTTTGTTTTGTTTTGTTTTGTTTTTCCAAGGGGGGGGGGGGATTGGGCGGATGGGGAAAGAGCATTCTTGCTATTAAAGTTTTCTGAGTCTGTGGAATGCACCATGGCACTTGAAATTTGTGATTATCATCTTACAACTTCTGTGTATTATGATTATATAGGCCTATAATTTTTGATATTGAGAATAGATGCTGCTGTAAAGCACAGAAAACAAGATGGTCGTACAACTAGAGGAATAAAAAAGAAACAAAAGGGGAAAGAGGATGAAAGATCCTCACGTTGTCTTGATCCTCATGTCGTCTTGATTCATCACCCAGGTGCCGCAAGCTGCCAAAGGGCCTGAAGGAGTGGCAGGCCTTCCTGGACCTGAAGAAGACCATCGATGACTTCAACGAGACCTGTCCCCTCCTGGAGCTCATGGCCAACAGGGCCATGAAGCAACGGCACTGGGACCGCATCACGGGCGTCACCGGCCACCGCTTCGACATCGACTCGGACTCCTTCAGCCTGCGCAACATCATGGAGGCACCCCTGCTCGCTCACAAGGAGGATATTGAGGTTGGTGTCTGATATGTTTTTGTTGTTGCTTGATGACTGGTCAATGTAGTGATTTTTCAGGACAAAAGAAATACTTGAAGACTTTGTTTGCAAAAACCGATAAGTCCATATTTGCCAAATGGAGATATCTGCGATTAAATATCAAGAAAAATAAAGAGAATAATAAGAAAATTTTTGCTTCTTTTGACCATATTTTCAAAAATGTACCTTTATACGTAGTGACCAATATATCATTTAAAAGGTATTATTTTGTACTTTATGACAGAGACGGTTCTTCAAAATCTTCAAAAATGGACTTATCGGTTTTTGCAAACAAACTCTTCATGTGGTCATATGCAGACTAGCAACACAGTTTGACTGGCTTGACAAATGTTACCTTCACAATTATTTTTGGCATCTTGTTCTTAGTATTGGTCTAATTTCATGCAAATTTGCACTGGAACACTGTAATCTGCATCACATGGTAGAAAAGGAAAGAATCATACAAGAATTGCATACACATTCAGCCCTTTTGATATCACTGAATTAGCAACATTAGAGACCTTTCTGACTATTTTCCTGACATTTTAACTTGCAACAAATCAGCACTTGTACTGTACATTGTAGGGCCTATGTCGCAGTGAAAATATGACCAGAGAAAGCTTCAACACATGCACCACACATACAAATTAAAGATTATTAAACTCCCTCAAGCTGTCAAAGAGACTAGTTTAAATGATGTCTTGGAGGTATCGTTTGCTGCTTATTGTGTTATAATGTCCCTCAGACTTTTGCACAATGCACAGTGCAAATTGCACTGTGCAAATTGCACTGTGCAAGTGCACCCATGGTGCAAATTGCCCCTATGTTTCCTGCGCAGCCATATATGACTATGTTATGTTTCACTACAAAATGAGCTCTTGTTTTTCTTTATGATTTATTTATTTTTTTTAAATTCTCTTATTTCAATCCAGTCAACACATCATTACCCTGCAGTCATTCAGGAATAAGAGCAGATAACCAGGAAAGTTTGCTCTTAAGTGCTCTCACTTTGAACTTGCATACACTCTGTGATATTCCGTAGTAGAGTCACAATATAAGGACTCGCAATCTATGAGAGATTTTTGTTTCTTCCATTCCATTGCAACCTCTATACCAGGACATCTGCATCTCAGCTGTTAAGGAGAAAGACATCGAGGCCAAGCTGCAGCAGGTGGTGCTGGAGTGGAACACCCAGACCCTGTCCTTTGCCAACTTCAAGAGCCGGGGGGAGCTGCTGCTGAAGGGGGCGGAGACCTCGGAGATAGTGGCCCTGATGGAGGACAGCCTGATGGTGCTGGGCTCTCTCCTCAGCAACAGGTGAGTGGTGTGCATTGTCATCATGGGGTGTTCAAGAAAGAGACGTAGTGCTGAGACCTGCAGGGGTTTTTGGTGTTGGGGGAGGGGAGAGCAGGATGAGTGTTGGATTTTGATGTCATGCTCAAATAACATTTGTGCAATCCATGCTCTGGAAGCTTATCAGTTAATAGCACACAACTTTTAGCTCACCAGAGACAAAGGCTGAAGATAGGTAATGTTGAAGAATTGGCTGGCGATGACACACTAAAAAAATCCAGTTCACTCCTATTTTTTTTTTTTTGACACTTAAAAACTATCCACACAATTCCTTTAGTCAAAGATTTTAATTTGACCTGTTAAAGACTAGTCCCAAGTACAATACTCGGGCAAGCATCTATGGGAAATAAATGTTGTGGCAAGATCAACCCATCCTCCATAGGTTAAGAGTACCACTTTTTCATTGATTTTGACGCACATTTTATATCAAAAGTAAGATTTGGATGCAAGTCCTAGTTTGTATTCTAGTATAATCAAGTGAATAGACTCATTTTCTCAGTTCTATCACATCACACCACATGACACATTTCATTGAAATGGTCTATTCAACCATAGAGCCTGTTGTGATATTGTTTAACTGACAAAAACAATGATAAAACAGTTAGCAGTAGCAGCTGTGGAGAAGAGGACTAATATGTCTATCACACTTCACTGGTGTCCTTACTCAGGTACAATGCACCATTCAAGAAGGACATCCAGGGCTGGGTGCAGAAGCTCTCCAACTCTTCTGACATCATTGAGAACTGGATGACCACCCAGAACCTCTGGGTCTACCTGGAGGCAGTCTTTGTGGGTGGGGACATTGCCAAACAGCTCCCTCAGGTATGGACCCTGTGACTTTAGGTGCTGGGAGTCTGATGGGAATATTCATTTGAGCCATCATATATCATCCAAAAATGTTATTGATAAATTTGTATAGATGTCATTTCATATTTTCTTTTCTTTTTGCTCGGCCTAGAGCAGGAGTTTGCTTCATGAATCTAATTTCTTATGTCAGTATCTCTACAGCAGGTTTAATTTTATGTTGAATCTCTCTGGAGGATTGTGTCCATATTAAATGACAAAGTATTATGTGCAGCTACATTCAAGGGTATTTGCATTTGTTTGTTTGTTTGTTCGTTTGTTTCCTTTTTAGGACAACTAGAGACATAAGAACTGTGTAGAATCAGTCATGGCATGCAGCTATGGCCCAAACTCTTAAAGATAGTGTAGATGTAGCTCATAGATTATGCAGTTGTTGTCTCTGTAAATGTCTGTGACAGATCGCGTATTCCAACAGACATCCAATAATGAACACACACTGATACCTGCATATGAAAGGTATTCTTATGTTTTGTGCATGTTTTAGTCCGTTGACTACATTTCAGCTGTGGATTTAATCTATGTTTGTGAAATATGCCTAAAAGTTCGGATGTTAGGGATTTTAAAGAATCCATCAGTGTCATGGTCACATGAGTGACAGTCATGAACAGTTCTGACAGTCATGAAGATATATCTCTTGGCTGCCACTGGCATGGCTTATCTGCTCAATTCCTGTTTCAACCTGAAATGGAAATGCTCTTTGCCCACCATACATACACCTCCTCATCACACTATCTTCTCTTTCTCCTCCATCCGAATGGTAGGAGGCCAAACGTTTCTCCAACATCGACAAGTCCTGGGCCAAGATCATGGTGCGGGCCCATGAGAACGACAACGTGATCCAGTGCTGTGTGGGGGACGAGACCCTGGGCCAGCTGCTGCCCCATCTGCTGGAGCAGCTGGAGATCTGCCAGAAATCACTCACTGGGTAAACAGAGTCTTGACTGTCAGCACTCTATTAAAGTTTACGTTTCCCCCATACATGATTTTATGAAGATTCAGTAAAGTGCAGCTAGAGCAAAGTGGAACACTCACAGAAACTTTGAGGGAAACATGACTGGAACACTCACAAAACCATTGAGGAAAATTGGGCAGTCATTTTAAATGGTATGGTTTTCTGTTTACAACTTAGATTAATTCCATGTACATTCCACTCTACATGGCACTGTACTGTACTTGCTTTTGTCAGTAATCATGGTAAGGAAGTTTTAATACAGAATGTCTCAAATTACTGTATATGAAATAGACACGCCTTTGTCCTCTTACTGAGATGTTACAGCAAATACATGTAGTATTCTTCATGTCTACTGGAGGAGGTAGGTTAAATGCTCTTTGGATGAATAATATACTAGGAAGCTTCCCCTTGAAGTCTTTTCAGTAGCAAATCACCTTGTTCTGGTGGCAGCTGTGTCACTTTACAATGTACTGCCTTTGAAATAAAACTTCAACTGAGGAATCTGCACAATGATGTCACCAAAGATAAATTTAATTGTATACACAGAAAATGTTACATCTTCCTACTTTCTTCACTCTGCTGCTTTCTCTCACCACAGCTACCTGGAGAAGAAGAGGCTTGTCTTCCCACGATTCTTCTTTGTCTCTGATCCAGCGCTACTGGAGATTCTTGGGCAAGCCAGCGACTCACACACCATCCAGGTATAAGAACAAAACATTTGGAAATGACAATTATATGAATCACATCCAACAGATTTTTGACCATTTCTTTATCAATGTATGTGGTAACCTGCTGGCAAAGTCTTTGTTCCTGGCATTTTTGCCCTCGTTATTTATGCACTTAAATACAGGCATCACTGTGGAGCTTCCCCTTCTTTCCTCAAAATGCATGTGCTACTCTTCTTAGTGTTCAAAATGATGTAGTCAAATCTGTTTCTTTCTTTTTCCATGGTCAAAATATATATATATTTTTTAAGTGACAAATAAGCAAAACTGAATTATGGATGCATAAGTATATACGTCATGATTTAGAAGGAATCCAGTGGGTCTATGCACCCCAAATTATGAGTACCGCCCTCAGCAAAAGAGGTAGTACTAATTGGTTGCATTGTTATTGTATCAACTTACCTGGTATATCAGATTATTATATTTGTCAGGGATCAGTATTGAGGTTTGGTTTTAGTGTATCAAACATACAGCTACACGTACTTTCACAACAAAAGATAGGAAAGCTGGAATTTTCTCTAGATGACCAGTGATGTTTTATTCACCCATTGAATGCCTATGACTTTCTTTTTGTTTCCCTTTTGCTTGATTGTTTCATGTGCAATGCCTGATGTCTAAAAGGCACATCTCCTTGGGGTGTTTGAGAACGTCAACGAGGTGGAGTTCCATGAGAAGGACTACGACCGCATCATGTCCTGTATCTCCAAGGAGGGCGAGGTCATCCCGGTGAGAGAAAATTATACTTTTTTCTGCTATTAAAGCAAAATACCATTTCTTGATTGTATCAGGACAATTACATCCCAAGGGCGATTAGTGATGATGATGATAAGATGATGAAGGTAAAGATAAAAAAGTATGTATATGTGTACGTATATATTGTTTGTTGGTTTATTGTCTTATCATTTTCTGTGAGACTGTTGTAACGTGACACAATATGTACTCTGTTCTATGTATAGCACCTTGAGTATCTTTTTTAGGTAGAAATGAGCGCTTTATAAGAGTCTCACTATTATTATTATTATTATCAATAGTCATACACATTGTAATTGACTGCCTGTATCGTGTTGATTCTGTTGTCTGGAACTGGTGAATTTTCTTCCGTCTTTCTACCCTCTCCCTGCCTCCACACAGCTGGAGAAGCCAGTCATCACCATGGTGATGCTGATCATGATGAAAATGAAAATGATAGCGATGATGATGAATGTGAAGATGGAGTGCTTAACAATGCCATCATTATTGATTGATACATATTTGGGGGCATCGTGCATTCATACTTTACACTTTCTACCCTTTCCCAATGTGATGGTACTGGATTAGGCAAATAATAATGGTAATGATGATGATGTTGAAGACAAAGATGATGAAGGTAAAGATAAGATCTTATCAGAATCAAAATTTACTACTGTGTTGATTCCATTGTCTCAATTAAATTTTTGTATCAGGACAATTATCCCCCCCCCCCCCCCCAGTTAGTGACAAGGTTAGAGTAAAGATGAGGGTTCCGGTTAAGTTTAGGGTCAGAGTGTGTGGGTTAGGGTTAGAATTAGGTTCAGGATTAGGATTAGGGTTAGGATTAGAGTTAGGATCAGGGAAAGGGTCTGGGGTAATTTTCCAGGGGGTAATTGCCCTAGAACTGAAATTTTAGGGTGTGGCACTATGCATTTTAGTTCTTCCATCTATCTACCCTCTCCCCGCCCCCACACAGCTGGAGAAGCCTGTCATTGCCAAGGGCAACGTAGAGAGCTGGCTGGGAGAGCTGCTGGACCTCCAGCAGAAGTCCCTGCACGGCATCATCCGAGACGCCTCGCGTGTCATCAATGACTCGAGCTTTGAGCTCCTCTCCTTCCTCAATGACTACATTGCACAGGTGGGAACAGATAGCAGTTGCTCTATATCGATGCATAGTTTGATCGCATAACGAGTTACCTCTACTCTTGTTCATCTGATATATTTGTGAGAGAAGCTGCTAAAAAAACCCCCCAGAAAAGTGATAAGAAAGTATGGAATATCTGTAGTAATAACATTTCTTGCTGTACAACAACTGAAGTGAGATATCACTGGAAAAGTCTTATCTACTTTATGAGATGATGGACTTGTACATTAAAATTTCTGAATACGATGCTTAACTTGTTTTGCGATACAACTCTTCATAATCTGTGTATCATCTTCATATCTGCATGATGCATCTATACATCTCTCGGTCATCTGTCCCTCCACTCCTCAGTGCATTCATGAATTCTGTCTGTTCATCAACACGTATGTGCATACATGTGTACGCCTATAGATTGATAGATATAGATACATGTACATGTTATACACGTGAGATGGATTAACAAATTGATAGAAGACAGAGAAGATGAGAAATGAAAGAAGCAGGACAAATGAATGGAAAAGAGGAATGCATTAAAGCTCAAGAGAGAAAAAAAGGTAGAGTTTGGTGAATTTCTTAAAAAAAAAATCTGCACTCTTCCTGCTAGTTCACCCCATTTTTTTGTTTTAGGTCAATACTTACAGATGATTGGATGTTTAGGGTCTTTTAGATGATATTGAAGGTTGAAAACAAGAAAGGTGCCATAATTCCACAGACTGTTTATCGTGTTAACACCCTTCTTGTTCTGAGCTGACAAGTGTGTATACTACCTGCTAATTGAAGCAGACTTTCAGAACAAGAAGAGTGGTTTAATATGGCACAATCCCTCAATGCTTTTCCTGATCCCATTTTTTTGTGTCATTGATACATGACAGGTGGGGTTGCTGGGGATCCAGATGCTATGGACCCGTGATGCCGAGGATGCCCTGGGCATGGCCCGGGCTGACAAGAAGATCATGCAGGCCACCAACGCCCGCTTCCTCGAGCTCCTCAACTGCCTCATCGAGCAGACGACCCACGACCTGACCAAGGTCGAGAGGGTCAAGTACGAGACGCTGGTCACCATCCACGTCCACCAGAGGGACATCTTCAACGACCTGGTCAGTTGGGTGTGGGGATACATGTGTATGTTTGGAATAAGTCTTCAATGTGTACAAGATTTACACTGATTATTCTATACTTTCTGTCCACTATTGCTAAAATTTGGCATAGGGTATATAGGTTTGCACCTTTTGAGAACATGTTTTTACCTGTCTTTACAGATTTCAGCCCAGACAAATATGTGCACAATCTTATTTTTCTGTTGATACGTGCAGTATGATGTAAGTGCTTTGTCAATTTACAGACATTTCTGTATAATGCTTGTACATTCTACTTGTGGGTGTATACCTTTTCATGCCTTTCTTCTATACTGTTTCTTCTTGAAGAGCTGTGTCACCATTTTCTCAGTTCTATTACAAGGAGCATGCCACTCATCAATTAGAAATTTTTCATGTACTTGAAGTGACTGTTTACCAGCATTGAATACCATTGATGGGATTTTTTTCAGGTTGATGAATTTCTTTACTGTGGCATTTAGCCAGAATATTAATCAATGGAAGGTGACCCCCTCAAATGTCTTCTTTTATTAGGGGAGATTATTCTACAGCTTTGACGCAGTAATTGCCTGTCATTGTGGTCTTGACCCTGAATAGGTGAGCATGCACATCCGCAACGTGAACGACTTTGAGTGGCTGAAGCAGGCGCGCTTCTACTTCAAGGAGGACACCGACCAGTGCATCGTCTCCATCACCGACGTCGACTTCATCTACCAGAACGAGTTCCTGGGCTGCACGGACCGGCTGGTCATCACGCCCCTCACCGACAGGTCTGTGTAAACCTGGGATTGGCAGAGGCTTTCACTCTCATGATATATCTCACTCCGATTGTTCTGTCTTTTCTTTCAAATATATGAAGGGTTTGTTTGCAAAAACCGATAAGTCCATTTTTGAAGATTTTGAAGTGCGATCTCTGTCATGAAGTTCAAAATAATACCTTTTAAGTGATATATTGGTCACTACATATACTGGTATATTTTTAAAGTTATGGTCAAAAGAAGCAAAAATTTTCTTATTATTCTCTTTATTTTTCTTGACCTTTAATCGCAAATATCTCCATTTGACAAATATGGACTTATCGGTTTTTGCAAACAAACTCTTAATATGTTATTTAAATCTAAGAAAGTACTCTTGTATGTGCAATACAGATTGGAAAATGTACAAGCTTGAACTGTTTCTGGTGAAGGCAGTTGAAGGATTGCATTCATATTGGTATTTGTAGAAATAAATAAAACCACTCATCTGACAGCAGGTAACATTGAAATTATGAGGGGATTCCCTGTAGGCTATAGCAATCAGAATAATATACGTACATGCCCCACAGGTGTTACATTACCCTGGCCCAAGCCCTGGGTATGAGCATGGGAGGTGCCCCGGCTGGCCCCGCTGGGACGGGCAAGACAGAGACCACCAAGGACATGGGGAAGGCCCTGGGCAAGTACGTGGTGGTGTTCAACTGCTCTGACCAGATGGACTACAGAGGGCTGGGAAGAATCTACAAAGGTTAGTTGAGTTGGAATTGTCTATGTGTGTGTCTTGAATTTAAAAACTGTCAGTGTACCTGGTGTATGCATCAGTGAAACAATGCTGTAACTAAGCCTGCCCACTGCATATTAATCGGTTGAGGACGAGGCCCGAGTATACTAGGGCAAGCGTCTATGGGAAATATGTGTTGTAGCAAAATCAAAACCTTCCTCAACGGGTTAAGCAGGGCAGTATTTCATTCCTAGTGTCATTCTAATTGATACGTGATGATTAATTTGAGTTTAAGCATACACCTGCTTGTATAGGGATGCATTTAATTGGAAATGGGTGAAAATTGATATTAATCAGATGTTTTCTTCCATTCCTATTTATTAAATCTCAGGGTTAGCAGATATACAATGTATCTACATAAAATGCACCTACATGTGGCAAACTTTATAATAAACCCAATGTGTGCAGTAAGTACCGTATGCTACATTTTGTATCCTTACTTTCAAAGGAATATATATGACACAAACTCATTACATCTCGTGATTAAGCTGAAGGAAAAATGTCCTATGATGATGCTGCTTTGCTTGTGAAGTTTACAGATGTTCACCCACACTGTTTCCTCCTCAGGCCTGGCCCAGTCTGGCAGCTGGGGCTGCTTCGACGAGTTCAACCGCATCGAGCTTCCAGTGCTGTCCGTCGCTGCCCAGCAGATCGCCATCGTCCTCACCGCCAAGAAAGAACGCAAGAAAGACTTCGTCTTCACCGATGGTGACCTCGTGGACCTCAACCCTGAGTTTGGCCTGTTCCTTACCATGGTATGTCTGTGTACTTCTCCCTTGAGGAAAAACAGAGAAAACTGTTATCACATTTAAATCCCCACTCATATCATATTTCACTTTTCATGCAGAATATTTTGATCCTCAAATTGACAGTTACACTGGCTCATTAAATTCAGTGTGATAGAAAGATGACATGTGAGTGAACTTTCATAGGATACATTGTATATCTAAGTTGTACCCAAACAGCAAAGTTGATCTATTACATCACTTGCCAGAAGACATGTAAAGCAGACAACAAAAGTATTACAATTTTAAGCCATTCTTTCACTTTGTCAAGATCTTTAATTCCATTTGTCATTCCATTTTGCATCATGCACTGAACTAGTCTCATTCACTTAAATGGTCACAGTCATTTGCATTCAGTGTTGAGTGGGACCTTAGTGTCAGTATGTGAAAGATAGGGCATTATTTAGTGAGTGATAAAACTCTTAAACAAGTGGACTTAATCTTAAGCCTACTTTGCAGCAGCAATCTTGAACCCTCGGCAGGTCAGTGACTTTTAATCATAGATGTCAACGTAACTGATGCAGGAACACAGTTACAGGGGTGGATCCAGGAATTCTGTAAAGGGGGGAGGGGGGCACAGCTAATATTTCTGTTGCCCCTTCCGGGTTTCATTTCATTTTTTTCTTTTTATTTCTCTTGTTTTTAATGAAAAATAAACGCCCCCCCCTCTGGATCCGCCACTGCAGTTATTACCACCAGTCCAAACTAATAAAAGAGAAAAGTTGTCATCCCTTTCCTTGCCCGGTCATCTTGGCAGAACCCTGGCTACGCCGGACGTCAGGAACTGCCGGAGAACCTCAAGGTCCAGTTCCGGTCCGTGGCCATGATGGTGCCTGACCGCCAGATCATCATGAGGGTCAAGCTCGCCAGCTGTGGTTTCCAAGAGAACGTCATCCTGGCCCAGAAGTTCTACACCCTCTACAAGCTTTGCGAGGAACAGCTCACCAAGCAGGCAAGTTAGCTGCTCCCTTCATAAATAGGAGGTAGCAAATACTGAATTGTACTTGTAGTGGTAAACAGCAAATTTAAAGTTTTTCCGCCTATCATTAAAAATGGTGCAGGGTAAGAAGTGACATATGTGTATCTGTGTAAAAGTTGCACAAGCAAGTGTCATAATGATTAGCATTTATAGACCACGTAGTGGGCATTTAGGTGTCTCCTTAACTAGCCTATGCTAAGAGGGGCATTTCATGAAGCATTTTGGTCGGATATTTTTCTGACTAACTGTTACAAGCTACTGAAATCCTTGCATCTGATTGGCTGAGAGCAAATTTGTCCGACAACTTTGTCGGACGAAATGCTTCATGAAATACCCCCCTGATCAGCTAGTGTCAGGTAGCTGCGACTCAAAGCAGAAGTTTTATCTATCTATCTATCTATCTATGAGCTTTCAAGCTGTGCTAAATTCATGATGTGTTGTCTAATTGGATGATAGAATAAACGTACCTATACTTATTCTACATTCATGAAGGGTATATTAGTTTAGATTTTGTGAATTCTCATTCAGCCCTGGTGACTTACAATTGTTTTGAAAGTCACAAAAGAATGTTGAGGCACTTAGTGCAAACAGAGACAGGGGATGTATGCCATGGTGCAACCAGTAGTATTAAATTTGATAAAACTGTGCTGAGAAATTGTGATCTGTCTGAAAAATTAAGATTTGCTGATTTGTTTTTAAAGCATTTAAATAGTAAGTATCCAATGATGAATAAACCATTGCCTCTAGAAGGATGCTTACACAGATGCAAATCTATTAAGTATTCTTTATATTCATTTGGGATTGTACACATTTGTATCAGACATATTATATCAAATGCTATCCCACTGACACACATGAAATGTGCAGAAATTTAAATGAATGAAATTCAAATGTATGACTGTATGGCTGTTGACTTCTACCATATCGTTGTTTCTGTTCGCCTGTAGGTTCATTATGACTTTGGCTTGCGCAACATTCTGTCAGTGCTGAGAACCCTGGGGGCTAACAAGCGAGCTCGCCCTGAGGACAGTGAATCCACCATCGTCATGAGAGTCCTTCGCGATATGAACCTCTCCAAGCTGGTAGGCCAATCACAGAGCTGATTTTCAGTCGTACAGAATCTTCTAGCCAACAAGTTTTGATGCAGTTCCATTCTCCATTGACAATTAAAGCTTTGTATAGATTAAGGGGTTCATACTGTATCTTAATTTGTAACAGCTAACGAGGTAAAGTATTGTTATTAACAGTGATCTTCCTACATATAGATCGCCAACTGTCAACTTTTATACGGCAAAAGACTGCCTACTAGATGTGAAAACAGCTCAGGCAATAATGATTAGGAATAACTTGTCATATCTTAGTGTAGAAGATACCTTTTCAGTATTGCCGTGTGTCATATGAGCTACTTCACTGCAATACCGACAGTTCTATTATGTAATTTATTACACCAGTCATTGTGTCCTTGTTAAATATGTTAAATAGTCCGAACAAGATTAGCACCCAGTAAAATCACATCAGTTATGCAGTCAGTTGTAGCTCCCTATTATGCAAGTTCTCAAGACTACTACATGTACCTTTCTACTTTATCTTTCACACACTGCCCATCCGTTCCATCCCACTGTCCATGTCCAGGTTGATGAGGACGAGCCCCTCTTCCTGAGTCTGATCAGTGATCTCTTCCCTGGCATCCAGCTGGACAATGCTACCTACGAGGAGCTACAGGCAGCCATTCAGGTCCAGGTGGATGCAGCCTGCCTGGTCAACCACCCTGCCTGGAACCTCAAAGTTGTACAGGTATCAGTATTAATCTGTTAAGACTAGTCCCAAAGATACTTGGGCAAGTGTCTATGGAAAATGTGTGTTATATAAAATCAGTTCATCCTCATACAATGGGTTAAAAACAGGATAAGGATTGAGCTGCTGTGTCTACTCCTGGTTGTTACTTGCAAAGTCTTTTTGAAATCAGTAAATCTTATTCCTATATGTGACGGTGCATCACGAAACAAAACAAAAAGTCGCACCCTGATTTTGTGTGAGGACTCAAAGTAGGTGAAATGGATGAACCTCGTCAGTTGTCAGTTTTGTTTTGTTTTTATTTTCTGAAAGAGCAATTCTGTGTAATTCCCAAATTTGGGTTTATGAAACAATTGGGAAAGCATTTTTTTTTTTAGCAGTTTTTCCTAAACACTGTTCTTCAGAATAATGTAGTTAGGTATGTCTTCTGTGTACACACGTACACAGAAGATTCCATGTTAACCCACAGATTTAGGAATCAATACTGGCCTTAATTCAGACACGCATTTAGAAGTGATTTATTTCTTTTGTTAGGAGCTAGTTACCGTAGATGATAAAGTAGTCTGACCTACAATTGTAGTATCCACAAGAAACATAGGAGTATACCTAATAATGTAGTTATCCGTCAGGTGATGTTAATCCTCTCATTCTCAATATTCCCTTGCAGCTCTTTGAGACCCAGAGGGTGCGCCATGGCATGATGACCCTGGGGCCCAGCGGGGCCGGCAAGACCTGCTGCATCAACATCCTGATGAAGGCCATGGGCGACTGTGGTGCCCCCCACAAGGAGATGCGCATGAACCCCAAGGCCATCACGGCCCCGCAGATGTTCGGCCGACTGGACGTGGCCACCAATGACTGGACGGACGGCATTTTCTCCACGCTGTGGCGAAAGACCCTGAAGGCCAAGAAAGGTTCATGCACCACTCTATTTCTGTGATACTGTATACGCTATAATTTTCGCGTACATAAATTTTTGCAAATTACCGCTGTCACACATTTTCACGAGTGGTAAGATTCGCGATCGGGGGACCAGAGAAAATATGAAGTGGCAAAGAAAGTGTGAATTTTCAACTTACTAGCAAATAAGAATGATACTTGTTATACACTGCATGAAAAAAACTTACCAAACTCTGCGAACTAGTAAGTTAGAATTCAACATTTTTGAAGTGATTATCATGAGTCCATCGCGCTAGATTTCTGACGAGTGGTAGGAGGGGTACGAGTAAATTCAGCGGCAACCAGCTGGAGCATTCGAAGCCCCGGCCCCTAAAGTTGACATACAGTACTTGTAAAGACGTAGCGGCATGCAAACGCAAGAGCTAGTACTAGTACATGTAATCAAGGGTGACACGCCGCGCGTTTGTAACGTTGTGGCGCAATGAAAAAAAAAAAAACAAAAGAAAGTGGAATTTCTCACAGAAATAATATTGCGCCGTCTACTGTTTGGAACATTATAGCAGGCATACCATGCACTGATAATGCATAATGTCAAAGTTTTACTCTAAATTTTCTTCATGAATTAGAGATCAGTGTAGAGTTATAGGTACTGTCATAAATACTAAATTTTCAACATCCACAAATGATATTGGTACAGTGTATATTCAACTAAGATAGATAAAGATGTAAAATAATTTGTATGAACTTACTAATGTAAAATGATGATTACAAAATGCTGCCGATGAAATCCTGAATAGAATTACAAAATACTAGTACTCGTAGTGGTAGATCCTGCCCGGAGAGCCAAATCATGATGGATTTCCACAATTGACACTACAGTACCTACTAGTCCTCACAAAAGTTATGAAAATAAAGTCACAATGAGTTAAAGTTTAACACCGCATCAAAAAAAATGATGAATTCATGAAGTTGAACGCCTCAAAGATAATTGTAACTGTAGAACGGTAACTTTGGAAAGTCAAACATATTTACAGGACCCCGATGGAGAACGGTTTAGTTCTCCCAGTCTCCCTCAGCATCGGAGTCAATCATTGCAGGAATGGGAGCATTCCTAGCTTGGATGACGGCATCGGCGATTCCGATTACTTCCCATCCTTTGGTGATGATCTCCCTGTCATGCCGTAGGATGTCATGGACGGCCATGAGCCACTTGGCGTGCACTGGCTTCAACACCATGTGCGGAGGTCAATGTCTTTCGCAATGTCTCCGATCGCTTTACTGTCTTCAAGTCCAACAGCTACCATTTCTGCGTACCATTTGTTGAACTGAGAATTCAGTTCTTTTTTGTAACAGTTTTTCACCGTGGCGTCGAGGGGCTGTAGCAGATCCGTGCGTGCAGCGGGGACGTAGACGAGAAGGGCACCCATTTTTCGCAACCGCTACCTCACTTCCTTGCACGTGTGCGCCAGGAAAACATCACAGGTGACGAGTGGCGATGCAGATGACGACAACCTTCCTTGAGTTTTCCTCACGTAGGGCTCAATCACACAGTCAATATACCGGATCATTGATTCAGCATTTGACCAGTGAGTCTCCCGTATGAAAGATGTCCCTGTCTTGGGGGAACTGAACGTTCGGATGACATTTGTCAGTCTTCCCCTGGTACAAGACTTGCGGTGGCAAAAAGTCACCCGCCAGAGTGCAGGCCAAGAGAACGGTGTATTGACGTTTGTCGTCAATTCCCTTTAGTGGCACCTGCCGCTCCTCCTTTTTCTCCATTGTCCACTCTCCCCCTGGTACGATGTTAACACCTGTCTGATCCCAAGTGATGATGAGATCATCGGGATCTCATGCAGCCTTACTCTCCTCCCTATCCTCCGCCAAAACTTTCCACCAATTTCGTCGAAATCACTGGGCCTCGTCTTCACTCCCTTTGTCCCCTTGCGCTTGGTATAGCCCATCCTGTCCAAGAGAGACCTCGCCCATGCCCTGTCAAGATTGATTGACCCTCTGTACTCAGCCAGGACTGGTGGCTTCTTGTTCTTCAAGAGCCCTTTGGTTCCAGCAAGGTCGACTTTCGCTGAAATGGACCCACCGGCCTCTCGGATGCCGCGTATGCATGCTTGAACATCCTTATCATACTCACCAAGTAAAAGAGGCCGTCCACGCTCCCGTCGAGGCAGGTCAGTAACAATGGCACCTGGCTTAGAATTCAAGACCTTGAGATAAGAAGTGCGCATACCTCGAACAGTGCTCTCATTAATGGGCTTTTTCCAACGCCGTTGTGAACTTCCTGCAAGCAGCGGCGGTCCCATTTTCTGCTGCAAATCGTCCGATCTTAGCACAAAGTTCGATCAGCCGAGTAGGCGCCGTACATCCCACGTTGCTTCTTCTGAGCTTTGCTGCCATCACTGGTGTGAGATGATCCTCCGCTTCCATCTTCAAGTGCCACGGCCACAACAGCTTCATTAGCAGCCCTCACACTGGCCGGTTCCAGTCCATGGTTTGCAGTAGGTTTTGGAAGCAAAGGATTGTGATTTTCACTCTCCTTAATTGGCTTAAAGTAGCGATACATGTTGACAAACTCTGAAATCACAACAAATCACGGAAGGATTGAACTGCATGCAGGGGGATGGAATTTCCTCGTAGTGTAGTGCTACGCGAATTTATGAATGAAATGTTCACAACTCAAGTCAAAGAACTTTCCCAGGCACAGACCCTGGGCCCGGCCTACATACGATAATTGAACAGGGCACACACCACTATCAGATGGGTGACGATGGTTTTTTATTACGAAGGAATTTCATATCATCAAAGTGTTATAGTAGTAAAACATTGCCTTCAGTTAATTAAAATATTTTATTTTCCAGAAGCTCATAAGGGAGACATAAAACCCCAGGAAAATGGCAAAAATTTGGATTTTGTGTACGTGGTACTAAAATTTACCACACCCACCCCGACATACGGGTAATAAAATTTGTGAATGAAAACAAAAAACTGTGTACACTACAAGCGTAATACGTAAACTTACATCACATTCGAGTGCACACACACACACAGCAAACACGACACTAGTAATGTGCACAATGTACACACAACGCCACGAATGATGAGAATTGTGCATGTCTAAGTGGCCTTTTCCAAACGCTACGAGGGCCCATAGGTGAGCAAACTTGAAGTTTTGGATGAAAAAATGCAACTAATTATTGAACATGCACTCAATTTATTTGTTGAATAAATCAATGATCATATAATCACGTATAATTTCAAAAGTGACAAATTTTGAATTAGGGAAGAAAATAGAATAAAAACCGAGTACAAGTTTACGAAACCCCGAAACCAGTCAGAGTTAATAAAACTAGACACACAACAAGTACACACTAGTACGAGTTTCAGTATGGCGCGTGCAGTGAGGCTGGGTGGGCTGTGCGGGCTGATGCCAGTCAAGCTGGCTTCGCATGACCAGTTTGTGTCTTGGGTGTATTCCAATCATCAAAAGGGATAAAATTGTATTCTGTGTACTAGTATTTGAAAATGCGTTGAAATATAATTTAATGAAAAAGAAATATAAGAAGAACAATATCTGTACAAATAATTATCATGACAAGTTTAGACGACCCACATACTGAATGTTCTTTGGTTACGAGCACTAAGTAATACTAGTAAGTTTTCTACCCCCTTGCAATAATGGATTGGCTCTCTACAGTATTCATATGTAGACGTGGACCTGCTATATGTACGTAAACAAGCTTAGCCAGTATGGTCTGTTCGGTAAGCTGTGACATGGTATACTAGTACTGAAATGTTCGTATCATCAAGGCAAGGGATTCATTTTGGAAGGTAATATTTTCGCGTGTTGTTAATTTCGCGAATAGCTCCCGACTTTGCGAAAATAAAACCCCCACAAAATATATAGCGTATACAGTAACTTGCTGAAGGCATTTATAGGTATATACTGTGTACATGTGCTGTTCTTTGTTCTTTGTAAGTTTGCTTTGCTAAATCTAAAACTCAACCAAATGTAGATGGGTGATTTAATCCTGTTAAAAAAAAGAAAGAAAAAAAGAACTTGAAAGGTTATGCTACATTGTAAGTACCTGGACACAAAAAGGGCTAATTAAACTTTCTGATGGAATATATCCCAACAGGCGAACACATCTGGATAGTCCTGGATGGACCAGTGGACGCCATCTGGATCGAGAATCTCAACAGTGTGCTGGATGACAACAAGACCCTGACGCTGGCCAACGGCGACCGCATCCCCATGGCCCCCAACTGCAAGGTGGTCTTCGAGGTGCACAACATTGACAACGCCTCCCCGGCAACTGTCTCCAGAAACGGCATGGTCTACATGAGCAGCTCGGCCCTCGACTGGCGGCCCATTCTTCAGGTAAGATATCCATCACTTTCGTGGCCACATTTTAGTGTTCACATGAAGCATTTACTAAAGCCTCACTGTTTGGCAGCACATGTGGTCATTAATTGCAACACTATTTTGTTGCCATACAGTTCATTCATTCCCTTCAAGTTACCTCCAAATAATGTACATTTCACAAATTTTGCCCACTTACCTGTAGATGATGATGTTTACATGGTTAAGTGGTCATAAATTCTGATCTATTAGTTTTCCTTGCATAAAGTATTAGTATTCATTATTTTCCTTTGTTTTTATTTCTCTTTATTAAGTCATACTGGGTCAAAGTGTCACCTCGCTCCCTTTAAAAAAAAAAAAAAATGTAACATGGCTTTTCATAGTCGAGGTGGCAATTGCAGCCATTGATTATTTAGCAATCTTTCTCAATGTTGTATAATTTAAAGGATACTCCTCAAATACAAAGTTTACTGCTGTTGCTTTTTTTTTTCAATTTCAGGGGAGGCGATTGATTAGGTTTGATTCCGCCATAAAAACGGGAATGAGCCTTATTTTCACTGTTTACTGTTGAATTTCATATGCACATATTTCCCTTATCAAGAAGTTAGGAATCAACCAGTGGATTTATACTATGCTTGTAAATTTGTAGAGCTGGCTAAACAAGCGACAGGCGGGTGAGGCCTCCATCCTCTTTGACCTATTCCACAAGTGCTTTGACGATGTCTACAAGTATGTGACGCTGAATCTCTTGCCAAAGATGGAGACACTGGAGTGCAACTTCATCAAACAGGTAATTTTCCTTAACAAAAAAAAAAAAAAAAGAAGGAAAGCAAGAAATTATGAAGCAGATTGGTAAAGATATGGGGTAGGAATTTTCTTCACTTTGTCTCCCTCTTTACACGTGAAATTTGGAAGATTGCAACTGTTGGTGTACATTTTTAAGATATCACGCTCGATTCCCGCTGTTTTATTTTTTTTTTTTTTGGCATGTTTGTTAAAAATGTAGATCAGCAGTTGCAATGATACAAATTTCATTTGTACAGAAGGGAGACCACTGAAAGAAAACTCATACCCCCTCGTAAAACATTTTAGATGCGCGGAGGGTCATACAAACACCTCCAGTGGGGGGTAAAGCAGCGATCCCTTACCACTAGATATATCTAATAGACCATTCCTGCTGTCAAGGGTCATATTAACTTGCCAAATGGATAAAAGATCCCTAACCTTCATTGTTCAAATTTTTGAAATGCCTTCATACTCTTTCAAATTCTGTTGACTTACTGTCAAACCATGAATGTTCATTGGTAATGCCCAGACAATTATCTCCCCCCCCCAAAAAAAAAAAAAAAAAAAAAATTGAATGGATTGAAAAAACAATTAACTGACTTGCTGGGAGATTATTGGCGATCCATGACCACTGAAATATTCATATTACCCGATCCCGGACAGGCTGTCGACCTCTTGGAGGGCTTGATCCCCGTCCGTGACGAGCACGACCACAGCACCATGCCGGCCCCACACCTGGAGAAGCTCTTCATCTTCGCCCTCATGTGGAGCCTGGGGGCGCTACTGGAGCTGGAGGACCGCGCCCGCATGGAGGCCTTCATCGTGGCCCACGAGAGCAAGCTGGCCCTGCCTCCCATTGAGGAGGGAAGCAACCACACCATCTTTGAATACGTCGTCACTAAGGATGGTGAGAGACGAGTTTGAGGAGAGAGAGATAGATGGAGATTTAATGCACTGAGTGAAACTTTATTAAGAGATTGAGTATTATATCTATCCTTGAGATTTTATCTACACTAGATGTGGAATTGGTGATCTTAACCCATTCCATACAGAATTCTGAAATCCCTGTAGACTTAATACAGAGAACACCAGGTTCCCATACCAAATGGGTTAAGTGAGCAGGGGGGGGGGGTATGTTTCATAAAGCTGTTCGTAAAGTTGCAAACAGCTTACGAGCGACTGGTGATCAGTTCTTGTGCTGAATTATGGAAATTCTGATAATATAGCACATCAGAATTGATCACCAGTCGCTCGTAAGCTGTTCAAAACTTTACGAACAGCTTTATGAAACAGGGCCCTGGTCAGCAAAAATATGTACACAGAAGAATACTGTGATGGGTATGATGCAAATTGTAGCAGGGATGCTAGGCAATGAATCAGAATAGATATGTAGAGAGGAAAGATACATATGTAGATTGAAGAAGGTAGGTAGATGGATGGAATGATAGATGGTTGATAAATGGCTGATAGATGATACATTTAGATAGATGGTATATAGATGATATGTAGATGGCAAGTAGATGATATATTGCTGGTAGATAGATGATATATAGATAATATAGATGGATGATATATGGTAGATTGGCAATTGACAGATGGTAGATAGATAATAGGTACATTGTAGATGGAGTGTAGATAGCAGATAGATGGCAGATAGATGGTAGATTGATGGTAGATAGACAGTGGATACGTAACAGATGGTAAATAGATGATAGACGGTAGATAGATGGTATGTAGATAGATGGTAGATAGATAGTAGATAGATGGTAGTAGATGGTGGATAGGTAATAGATGGTATATACAGGCGCGGTGGAGCACCCCAATTTGCATCTCATTATCGCCCCGTTCTATTTGAATTTCCAACGGGCATCCACGGCTGCCCGAAACTGTGTGCATGAAAAAGTCAAATCTTTACCTTCTCCTTGTGCCGCTATGCGTGCCGCTAGTAAACTCAAACTTCCCACACTATCTAAGTTATTAAAAACCTTCCTTTTGATGAAAAAATTATGAAATTTGCTGCACTAGAACTTGAGATATTAAAGCGTTTTGAAAATCACCTCTCGCAAAACATGCTCTCTGTTTTTTTCCGACTGGACTATGGCCGGGCTCCAATGTGTCCGAAACTGGCAACATAAGTTCATCAGGCCTCAATCCATATATGGTGAAAGTTTTCGCTTTGTACCACCTGTACTTTTTGAGAAATCAACTTGTTTCTACAGGGTTTGGAATAGAAAATTGTAGTCGGCGAAACAATTGAAAATGACGTCATTTCTTTTCCCGTAATATTGGGCATGCGTGGTACGTGAGATTCAGGATTTCGTGCTCATTGTTGGTTTGCATGTGACGCAGTCAATTTGCATGTGACGCAGTCAATTTTGCTGAGTGTCGCACGGCGGTGATTGCTGAGCTGCTGCCGCGCACGCTGCATGCAGCAATGCGTTGTGTGTGCTGTGACATGCAACGCCACAGTGACGCGATTAATTATACATGGGACCGACCTGTACGCTTTGCGTTCGTGTCATTTTTGACATCACCTTCTGTTTTTTTCCGACACAACCATGGCCGGGAATATTATGGTATGAAATTTAAAATGCAAGCAGATAAATAAATTTCGGTGTACTTTGTTTGAATGGCGCTTTTGTTCCGCAATCACACTTCGTGAATTTTAGGATGATTTTCGAGGCATATTTTTGGTAATTTTGCTCGCCAGGTTTTCGCTAAAATTTCACATTTTATCATTGTCAAATCCTTTAATATGTTATATGTGCATATTCGGACATGTTTTCAAATTCAAACTAACTCAATTTTAATCCGAAAATAGGTTTCCTGAAATTGTTATTAGCTTGAGAAGTTGTTTACTTTTTCTCAACTACGCGAGTACATGTTGTTTACTTTATGCAAATGAGGCTCGGCTGCCGATGGATTTCTGCGAGATAATTGGGGTGCTCCACCGCGCCTGTATAGATGCTATAGATACTGATAGAAAGATGGTAAATAGATGGTGCACAGATGCTTCACAAATGATTAGATAAATAAATAAATGGATAGAAATACAATTGCTGTTTGTACCTTGACCTGCTTGCGAAAGTAACCTTCCATTCACTGACCACCATCCTTGACTGATCAGGTGCCTGGGAGCACTGGTCCAACCGAGTCCAGGAGTACATCTACCCTGATGACTCTGTCCCTGAGTACTCCTCCATCCTGGTCCCCAACGTGGACAACGTCTGCTCTAGTTTCCTCATTGACACCATCTCGAAGCAGAACAAGGTTTGTTCCAAAGTGGTTCCATGACATTTGCTCCCATGAAATATCTGCATGCTATTATTGCCAAACCTACAATAAATTCTACCCACAAATATAACCCTGACCCTACTCCTAATCCTCGCATAAAACTGAACCTAAAACCTTATCTCGAAAATAAGCCTAACAGTAAGTCCTTGGAGAAAATAAGACCGGAGCAAATTTTGTGTCACAGATCAACGTACAGCATAATTATGTCACGATATGACTCAATATTTATTTCAATGACATTATATTTCAAAAGTATAACTAGTCAGCTGATGCTGGCAAACAAACAACATGCAAAAATATTGTCTCCTGCAACACATGTACAATAGTTATCGCTAATGTGGGAAGTTACTTAAACTTTGTTTCTTGAAAAGGATGTATGCATATTGTCATCCTCCTGCTCTGGTTTGTGATTGCAAATCTACCCACTTGCAAAGTTTTGTCACAAGTTCCAGTTTGCAAGATATTATGCGGACAAACTATACAATTGAAGGTGACTGTGTATTTCCACTGCAGTGTTGTACCTGCAATTTGATTGATTTTATCAAGTGCCAGTTATTCCTGCAGGTTGTCAATGCATTATGATGATTCAAGGCATGCGTGAGTGTAGGGCTATATGATATAGTCCTACACTCACGCATGCATAATTTCCTTTTAAGCTGAAGACTAAAATTATCGAGATAAAAGAATGTATGTTCTTAACATTTTGCCCTTTTTTACGCAAGTTGCTACCTACAGATAAAATTTACTAGCAAACAAGGAGTCTTTGCCCGAGAAGGATGATACCTAAAATCTTTGATTTGTTACAAGCATGGTTGATTGTGTTTTACTCTGTAGGCGGTGCTTCTGATTGGTGAGCAGGGCACAGCCAAGACGGTCATGATCAAGGGCTACATGTCCAAGAACAACCCAGACATTCACATGAGCAAGAGCTTCAACTTCTCCTCGGCCACCACGCCCATGATGTTCCAGGTAAGTTTCCCTGTCACCTCTCCCTGTCAACCCTCCCTCTTCTGTTTTGTGGCCTCCTGCACTCATTTGAGTTCTATCTCTTCTCCTTTGTTCCTTTGTAGTAATGTGTAGTAAGGAATCTACAAGAGTTATTAACTTTCTTTGATGCTACAAATCACTGGTATAGAACGCTTGTATTTCAGGCCCACTGTCTCATTTCAGAGATTGCAGGTGGGATTGGAAGTTTTTGATTCCCATTTCATAGTGTTCAAGGTTCAGAAAAGTTTTATTTAGTTTATATATTTGACAAATCAGAACAAAGAGAGCAGATAGGCGAGGACATAGAGTGACCCATTTATGTGGACAACATGCTATCACATTTCTCTTGTGCCCTACCTTTAGAGGCAGTTCCTTTTAGCATGTATCTGTACTTTGGAATCCTGACTTGACAGGAAATATCCTCATACATTTTTTTTTTTTTCCCCACAGAGGACCATTGAAAGCTATGTGGACAAGCGCATGGGCAGCACATATGGACCACCGGCTGGCAGGAAAATGACTGTCTTTGTAGACGACATCAACATGCCCATCATCAATGAATGGGGTGACCAGGTAAGTGGCCTGTTGGATTGCCTTCTTGCGAGCCCTGTAACTGATTCAAACTTACCAGTATCAAACCATTTTCTATGCTGGGATTGTCTGCTCTCAAGATTGACTCAATCTCTCTCTGACTCAAAACAGAGATATAAAGATGGTGGCTTTGGAGAACAACTTCTGAGAAATGTACACCTCTGCCCACATCCTCTTCAAGGAGGTTCATTTATGCCAGTAGCTAAACCATGATTCTTAACCTGTTGAAGACTAGTCCTGAGTATACTCGGGCAGGTGTCTATGTGAAATGCGTTTTAAATTGCAAAATCAGCCTGTCCTAAACGAGTTAATCACGTTGTGGCAGTTCAGAAGAATGCATAGGTCTTTCCTGTCTGACTAGAAACAAGATTATTCAGCAGGCTTTATCATGAACAGGAAATGAAAGAGGAAGGAGAGAATTGCCAGAACAAGAAACATTTCAGGATTCCTAGGTATTTTACATTGTTGCTATTGATACTGCTTGTAAAATCTTGCACTTGTATCATTTGCATTGGTCTGGTGTATGACGCTTTAAAACAAGAACATTTTTGCATGGATGAAAATTGCGCAAAGTACTTAATTTTGCAAGGAGCCAAGATTCGTGAAAGTAAATTGCATAAGTTTTCTTTTTCTTTTTGTGCACAGTGTAGTATACTTGTACTTGTATTTTTTTTTTCTTTTTTTTTTTAAATTCACAACAATTTTATGCCGGGAAAAAAGCTGTCGGCTCCAGTTTGAGAGAGCTTCATGTCACAAATTTTTTTGGCTTTTTGGTATATGTCCTGACATGTCATGGCAGGTGACCAATGAGATTGTTCGTCAGATGATGGAGATGCGGGGCATGTACAGTCTGGAGAAGCCCGGAGACTTCACCAACATCGTCGACGTCCAGTTCATCGGCGCCATGATCCAGCCGGGCGGCGGCCGCAACGACATCCCTCAGCGCCTCAAGAGACAGTTCTCCATCTTCAACTGCACCCTGCCCTCAAACGCCTCTATTGATAAGATCTTTGGTAGGCTTCTGATTACTGTATACGCCATATTTTTCACGAGTCTAAATTTTCGCGAATCGGGACTTCCTGACAATTTTGCGAGTGGTTAAATTCGCGATCGTGGGGTCCTGTACTGAACGGTGAAATTTATATGTGTACGTCACAATCATATCGACATCAGAGTCCATATTTTCGTGTGTTTTCAGTTTCGCGAATAGCAGCTGACTCGTGAAATTCGCGAAAATAAAAACCTCGCGAAATAATCGGCGTATACAGTATCTCATCCCAGTTGTGTCAGGCTAATTATTAGTGCTACATACATGTACTGTACATTGTATCTCACAGTAAAAATATACTGTGAAAATGGTTTGACTTTGGGTGCAAAGCATGTACAGTACTTTATGTAAGACCCAAATGGACAAGTATTCAATTTTGTTTAGAATAGCTATCAAGTCTATGATTCTATTCTTAAGAATCTTATGAAAAGTAATCTTAATAACTTTACATAAAAAATGAGAGAGAATGTTGTGTAATACTGTTTGTACTTTGGGTTACATCATCCAGCCCTGTGCCATGATGTATGATAACAAATGTTATAATTTTTTTTTGAGCAGATCAGAGAAATTTGATCACATGCCACTAACGTGCAAACCATATGAACACTGAGGTTTGATGCTCGTCACACAGATCTGTCACCTTTTGTTTTTCTTTTTGCCAACAGGAACAGTTTAATTGACATACTAAATGGAAAACTTTCCTTAGTATCAAGTGAGGTAGAAAATACTACGTCTCTGAGATCACATGATGAATTAGGTTTGTGGTTGAGGGAGATAGATATGGCAATTACATCGCTTACAATTGTAGCAGACAAATTGATGGATATTTATCCTGCTTTCATCTCGAGGATGTTTGTGTGGATCGAGGTCTGTAATTTTCCTTTTATCTTGACCAGGCATCATTGGTAGTGGATACTTCTGCCCCGCTCGGTTTGACACCACCGTCGTGGACCTCATTGCTAAGCTGGTTCCACTGACGCGTGTCTTGTGGCAGCAAACAAAGGTAAGGATACTTCATAGCGAGAGGACTGCATTTGTGCAAGAAGTGTCAATATTTTGTTTCAAATACGGCATTGCACTTGATTTAAGCCATTGAGGACGAGTCCCGAATATACTCGGGCAGGTGTCTATGGAAAAGGCGTGTTATAGCAAAATCAGTCCGTCCTCAACGGGTTAAGATATCGATGCTAAAATAAGGTATTGAAATTAAGTTGTTGTGCTGCCATTAGGAGAAATTATGTAAGGTACAGTGTATAATTTCACAATGTGCAAATATAAATAAAAAATAACACATGCAAAATATACTTAAAAACATAAACCCAGCCTACTTTGATGTTGCTAAGGGTGTGAAACAACTATTGTGCTCAGAGGTACAACTGTTTGCCTAGTCACTAGTTTTCGCTATACTGCCTGACAATCACCTAGTGGTTTCTATGACTGTACCTTTGACCAATCAGAGGCCTAGAATCTGAGTAAGGTATTTAATAACACTGTTATTATATTCAGTCAATGTTTGCAAACCTATCTACACATACCTTTATATTAAATGTGTGCATACATGTATGCATAAACCATATAACCACATACATGTACTACTCAAATTGATAAGGCAGTTTGCCACTATCTGATCATAGAAGTGACAAGTCTCATATGATCACCATGTTTGTCTTGTTTTGTTTTGTTTTGTTTTGGCTTTTCTCCTGAAATCGTGATATGATAGCATTGAAATATTTCTTAATTTTTGAAACATTTGTAGGTGAAGATGCTGCCGACGCCAGCCAAGTTCCACTACATCTTCAACCTGCGCGACCTTTCCCGCATCTGGGAGGGCATGCTGCATGTGTGCCGCGAGGAGTGCGAGGACGAGGCCACGGTCTTGGCACTCTGGAAACACGAGTGCACCCGGGTCATTGCCGACAGGTATGATCAAGACAGCAGGGCTTGCTCTTCTGCCGAGACCCCCAACTCATTTGCTTGGGCGCCCAAGTTGACCAGGGCACTGGCGTATGCATAGAGGTGCACGCGATCGCAGAAACTATGTGGAGGGTAGAGGGTAGGGATCTGAAGCATAAGCGGCAGTGGAGAGGCATTGTCAGTTTTTTTGCTGATGTTAATAGTAAACAACAAAACTTAAAAGTTGAAAGAAGAAAGGAAGATAACACTACTATGTTCTCTTCACTTTAAAATGATACCACTTTGGACTCTAGGATTGAAGAGTATTAGGCTAAATAGTGTTGACCTGAATCTCGATCTGTCCAGATGCCAAAGAGTGAAAAAACAATATTGTCATTAATGTACAACGGATGGAACAGATTCATTTAATGCTAGTGATCCACACCATCCTAAAGAACAATTTCACACAGGGAATCTTCTCTCTCTTTCATTTTTTTTTTCTTTCTTGTCCCTGATGATGACAGGTTCACGACGGATACGGACAAAGAGTGGTTTGAGAGCGCCTGCTCCAGAGTGCTCAATGAGAGCTTGGGGCAGGCCTACCTATCCAAGCTGGCCAAGGAGCCGTACTTCGTGGACTTCCTGAGAGATCCCCCAGAGCCCACGGGAGAGGAGGCAGATGACGCCAACTTGGATGCACCCAAGATTTACGAACTCGTGAGTATGAGCTGCAGGGGCAGTGGCCTTATCCAACAAAGCCATGCCATATTTTCATAAAATTTTCACTTACTAAGGCCGGAAATTAGGATCGATATTCTCATATGTGAGATAAGATGCTTTGAAGTATGGAATGAAGGGCCTGTGCTGCATTGTTTTGCTTTACTTTAGAATTGTGGCAAGTGTGGCCTGCTAAGATGCGTATGTGTTGCAAACTTCTGTACTCCTTTTCGTCCTAGTGTTTCTGTCCGTCTGTCCACTAGTACACATTTATTGCAATCTCTCAACCTAGCTTGTTGCTCTTCCTCAAACATTAGCAATGTTTCTTGGGCATCACTGTCTTGATTTAATTTGCATTTTTGATGATACATGTATTTCCTATATCCATGTATCCTCCTTTCTTTCTCTCTTTCTTTTTCTCTCCTATCCCCTTCTACACATTCTGTTGTGTTGTCACTTCCTATTCTGTGAACACATTATCCAAAGGTTCCTTGTTCCATATCAAAATTCCACACCCTCCTCTTCCCAGGTGCCCACCCTGGATTTCCTCTCGGAGAAGCTGCAGCTGTACATGCTGCAGTACAATGAGACTGTGCGCGGCGCCCACATGGACTTAGTCTTCTTCAAGGACGCCATGACTCACTTGGTCAAGGTAGGACTTTAGGGGCCTGTTTTATAAAGATTGATTGTAGGATTGATCTTATGCACTTCAAAAAAGTTATGCTCAATATGCTAGTAAATCTGTGCTATAAATCAAGCGCAAGTATCTGTGAAGCTGACGTACAGTCAAGATTAATTTTATGTTCAATTTGCTGATTTAGGGTCAATAAATTGAGAGTGAGATCAATCGTAACTCCTTATGAAACAGCCCCCAGGTGAGGTGATGAAATAAACCATATATTTCCCCAAAATCATTCAAGAAAAAAACAAAGCAAAAACAAAGTGCAGAAAAAAAAACAACCTCCTAGCTGGCACATGATATGTTATTATATGTCTGTGGTCCATATGAGTGTATTCTTCATGCCTTTAATGTTTTCCAATTTTCCTCTGATGAATATTCTGGTGGGAACGAAAACTCTGACCCCTTTGGACTTCAAATGATTTTTATTAGGTGTGAGTACTCTAGTATACTACAAGAGGTCCCATGCTTCAAACATCCATGATGAAAATATTTTTAGAAATTAATGTTTAAATCATGACATTGCTCTTGATCCTGATGTACACTGACAAGGCCACGACTATAAGATACAGTATTCATCGCATAATCGGGCATCTGATAATCGGGAACCTCGCTTAAATGACATACGCTTCCCAGAAACATTTCCAATGCATGTTATTTTCACTGGATAATCGGGCGGGGACCTCTGATAAACGGGACAATTTTCTTCAAGCGATCTTTGATTTTGTTGATATTTTACACAAAAATCTACCAAAATACCACAACAATATTTCAAAGATTCCCTATCAGTTGTCGTTTTCATCAAACTTACAAAGCAAGCTTCGGACTGGTGTGTTTTGACCTCCGTCCATCCAGTACACGTACATGCATAGCCATGAAAGCGCCGTGTATAAGTATCCATGCCATTGCAAAACACATGCTTTCGCGAACATTCTTCTCCCCTACATATACGCAAAGCCATGTGCAGGGAGAGCTAGAGGGTCGCGCCGAGGGGTAGCGTGATTGTGTATTCATGTACATGTACAGTTCGTCAGTATGCATATGTGTGTGTGTGTGTACAGTGTGTGTGTACACTACATGTACATGTCGTATGCCGTTAGTGTATGGTGAGTGCTCATCGCGAAATCGGGCACCCCGCTTAAAGGGGCCGTGTTTGCTTCTCCCAACCTGTCCCGATTATGCGATGAATACTGTACTTTCTAGCTCTCTGTAAAGCCAGTAATAACACTGAAGAGTCTTTGTATCAATTGATCAATGTCGACTATTAATCTTACATCACTCAAAGATGTGGCTAAAATTGGCAACATCTACCCATGGACAATCAAAGTTGACTGATGGAAGCTGATGACAAGATTAATCAATTCAATTCATGAAAAACTTACAGAGCTTGACCCTTGTGCTTTGTTTGCTTGTTGGCGCAGATATATGCATTTATGTAATTCCAATATGTAAAGATTATGTAATCCTCTTAATCTCTATTGCTATGCTGCACACTGGCACTGGCCCAATGGTCCCTGGCCAGTAGAAATCACTTATGGACCAGTAGCTTTTTCAGGAATGGACCAGTAAAAAAATGGAAAAACTGGGTACCTACTGGTCTGACAGAAAGAACAGACCAGTAGAAAAAATGGGTTAGTGTGCAGCTCTGTTTATTGTAGAAGGGAGACACACTTGTACAAGGGAGACACACTTAGAAACAATATATGGAAAGCTTATACATCAGAAGAGGAATTTAACTGCGTGCCAGTTAGAAAGCTTGGCAAGTTACCGCTAATAAAGTGCCCGGGCATGTAAAGGTTTAAGCCTACTGGTTGTAAATTGAAGATCAACAAGTTGTGAATTACATGTATAGTCTTGATCTTCAAGGCTACGGCTACAATATTCAGAAATCACCAAGGCACATTACAGTGGTTGCACTGTCTGTAGATGACTGGAATATGCCTTGCCAGTTCTCATAAATGTGGTTAAAATCATCTTAGATCAGACTGTCACAGATGTGCATACAACTCTCAGCATTCTGTTAATGCAAGGATTGGTTTCATTTCCTTCTTCAGATTTCACGCATTATTCGCACTGACCGTGGCAGCGCCCTCTTGGTTGGGGTCGGTGGGTCCGGGAAGCAGAGCTTGACTCGTCTGGCAACCTTCATAGCTGGCTACAAGATCTTTCAGATCACCCTCACTAGGTAAGCCCCGTGGGGATTTCTGCCGGAAGGGCTCTGAATCCAGGAGATGTGTTTGTTCATTGTCATATTTACATTCTTTAAGTATCCTCCGATGCGGAAAGAATTGATAGTGCTAGAGAAAAGTTCTGTTTCACTTTCTTTTTTTTTCTGCAAATATCCAACAGACACATGGTTGAACCGCTTGAAATGTTTGATGAGTAGGGTTTAGTGTTGAAACTAACGCATCATATTGTTGTTAGCATAATCCTAACTTACTGTTTGATTACATAAACATTCACACGCAGGCATTATTTATGTACAAAATTGTATGTATATGTACACATACGTGTATGTGCAGGTCTGCATATATGTTTATATCTGCATGTATAATGTTTAGACTTCGTTTAGAAGAAGTTATATGACATCCACTTCCATAATTATTTCGTTGATCTTTTCTGTTAACCCTTGTTGGTGGGCTGATTATGCTGTAATATATATTTCCCTTAGACACCTGATTACACATGATGTTTGTGAATTAATTGGAAATACTATAAAGTGAAGCGTATTCTATTTACATCTTAATAACATTTTTTAGTGCCCTTCACTCAAATCGAATTCCTTTTTGCACACAATGTTTGAGCATTGACTCTGTGTAGGATAATTCAGACACTGACATTTTGATAAGCTACGATTAGGTTTGGTTAATTTCACATCTACTGAAGATGACTAGAACTTGTGTGCGTTATGCTGTATTTCTAGGAATTCAAACAATATCCACTGAAATCTCTTTAGATCTGCACCTAACTTATTGATGCTTACAGTGTTCAGCGTTTTCCTTTGTTTTTGTTTTCTCTGACATTCACTAATCTACAGTTCTCTTGTTTGCCTCGTTGCATTCGTTGTCCTTGTTTTGCATGTTTAGTTTGTTTGTTCACCGAGTTCCCTTGTTCTGGCCAGAGATTTTGCTGACATGGTTGCTGCTGCTTGTGCTGAGTAATAAGGGTAAGTTTTTCATATTTAACATAGGTTCCTTGTGTAATAGATTTGTGTTATCACGGAACAAGTTTGCTCTTTGCTCCATTATGTGAGGTCAATTCATTTGTTGATTCATTGTGCTCATATGGTAATGGTCTTTTGCAATTGCATGCTTCTTCATATCCTTCAATTCCCATGCGCTATGTACGTTTCCTGAAGAGCATGGATTATTGACAAAGGTGTGGCGGTTTACATGAGAGGAGCATGATTTTCCCTGTGGTTACCCATGAGCAAAAAGGGTCATGAGTTATTTAGTCTTGGTCTGTGACAGTGACCCAAGGGAATGACAGAGATGTACCCAGAGCTCAAAAATATGCTCTGCCTTGCACCGAGTGAAAAGTGAACTTCTGAATTTCTCCCTAAGCACTACAAATGTGCATCTTTTCTTTAGAAGGGACTCTGATGTTAGACCTTTCTTTAAGACACAGAAACATAATGAGAGAAGCAGTGGAAATAGAATAATGATACTACTTTCGCTTCAAATTAGAAATACACCTCTCTTTCATAGCATACCTAAACAATGTGCTGTAGGGGATGAGGCACGATAGATAGAGCTGTTACAGGTGTGCAGGAAAATGGAATTCTTTTATATTTTTCGTCGCCGCCTATGGATTAGATATCACTGTTCATTGCAATTATGGTAATTCAACAGCAAAATGTGGCTTGATGAAATGCACCTTGGTTTTCCCAGAAGATTTTCTGATATATGATGTATTGTATACGTCATATATTTTCCTACATTTACATTTTCATGTATTCTTTGAGTTGGACGCTATTCACAAATTCAACAACACATGAAATAATGAACTCTGATCTTTACGTGAACATGACATGCACATGTACATTTCTCAGTTCATTACCTTACTCCACAATTGTAAATTTAACCACTTGCAAAATTGTACTACTGTACAATTATTGTAAATGTTGTTTTTTTGTAAACTGTACTATTACTGTAAATGTTGATATGGTCGCGCTATTAATTTTTCGCGCTGAGCAGCTCAAAAACATATTCTAGGGTTCTTGAATTCGCGCTGTGCAATTTTCAACCCATTCAACATGTGCAGATAAAATTGTAAAGATATTTTCATGGGTTTTAAAATTTGCATTAGCCAGAAGTAGGGCAAAATATGCAAAAATTAATGTACCATGGAAATTTCTGCATTTACAGTATATAGTATATACAGTATTGGTTATGGACATGACATGGCATCCCTGTAATGGCTGAACTTTGAATGAAGTCCGTTGCGGCCTTTCGTCAATGCAGGTCTTATAACGCAGGCAACCTGATGGACGACCTCAAGTATCTCTACCGTGTGGCTGGTGCCGAGGGCCAAGGGATCACGTTCATCTTCACTGACAATGAGATCAAGGACGAGGCATTCTTGGAGTACCTTAACAACGTGCTCTCATCGGGAGAGGTATGGTACAAGGAAGTCGGGCATCACTGGTTTACTGCTATGTGATATCTACTTCATCTCATTGTAATACATTGGTATCTATCCATTTAACATTTGCCATTCTGCTGCTAGTCAGAATCAACCCCATGGCAAATGGTAAATGGATAGGTAAGTAAAGCTCACTCGTACATGTAGATAAAATGTTTGATACTGAACGTACATTTCATTCACATTCTTTGAGTTCTTGTTCTTGCTTCTGTGCTTCTTGTTCTCCTTCTTATTTTCCTTCCCCTTTTTCTTCTTCTTCTTCTAACTTTTCCCAAATGGTTCATTAGCATTTTTTTTTTTTTCCGGTTTCCCAAAGTTTTACATCCGTTTGTTTTGTCATCATCACTATACTGTCTGTCTAATTGTGAGTACAGAATTTTGATTGCACGTTAATCAATTTACAGCTTTCAAATTGATGCTGTCAACTGTAGTGCACAGGATCTTGAACAGAAAAGGATTGGACCTGAGAAGGTAAATTTGATGTGGACCTTAGTCATCAACTATAATGCACACAGTTTCAGTTGTAGCGTGGGGCATTGGTTCCAAGCATATAAATTTGTATGGATAAATACGCTCTCTCTTAATTACCGTTGGGTCATGAAATACCCGACTTGCCCCCAAATACCTTAATGAGTGGTGAATTATTTCTCCGACTCCTGCCCCCCCCCCCCCCCCCCCCCTCAGGTGTCCAACCTCTTTGCCCGCGATGAGCTGGACGAGATCACCCAGGAGCTGATCTCTGTCATGAAGAAGGAGTTTCCCCGCCGCCCGCCAACCAACGACAACCTCTACGACTACTTCATCTCCCGGGCCTGCAAGAACCTCCACATCGTCCTCTGTTTCTCCCCTGTAAGCTTGTGAATTCAAGTCATTGCTGGACGAGTCTTAAAAAGCTGTATCGTTCCATGGCCTTTATTGTCAATGTGCCATATTTTATTAGCTTTTTTAAACTATTTTGTTTCCTATCATGTTTTTTATCTCTTTTTAAATTTTTTTTAAATATCTTGTCGTAAAAAGTGTCAGTGATTTCAGCTCGATTTGTTCATTCAACCATTGTTTGTTCTTTACTAGTTTTATCATACATTTGCAACAGAATAACACTATAAAAAATAGAAAGAGAATTCAACTTATTTTTTTTTCAGCATTATACAAGAGTACTTGACAAAATTCTTTCAGAAAGCGAGGGGAATAATATTACCCTTGAAATATATCAGTAACAAGTTGAGATAATGTCCTCTTTAAAAAAAAAAGATAAAACAGATTTTGTGGAATTCTGATTATATTTTGTAATATGGCCTTTCACTGATGTCACAAACTGTGTTTATCCAGCCATGGTGGCTCTGAAACTATAAAAATGTATTACTTTAGAACAGATTGTCTGATTTTCCTCAAACTCTCACTGATGTGTTCTCTTAATATTGCTCATACATTTGGGCTTCATATTCCCTTAGAGATATACACAAACTATGATATATTTCCTTCTCTCCATTTTTTTCTTCCACAGGTTGGGGAGAAGTTCCGGAACCGCTCACTGAAATTCCCGGGCCTGATCTCAGGCTGCACCATGGACTGGTTCACACGCTGGCCCAAGGACGCCCTCATCGCAGTCTCCAACCACTTCCTCTCCCAGTTTGAGATCGTCTGCCCCGCCGAGACAAAGCTCCAGGTGGTGCAGACCATGGGGGAGGTTCATGATGGAGTGGCCACTACCTGCACTGAGTACTTTGAGAGGTTCGTATCCATCCATCACTCGGCTTGTTTACTATCTCAGTAAAGATTCTAATGTTGCGACCTCTTATGCTTCTTACTCATTGGATCATTGCAGGTGTGGTGCAAAATGATAACAAGTACAAATGTACGTAATTAAACAGTAGAGGACGAGTCCTGAGTATACTCGGGCTGGTGTCTATGGGAAATTAGTCCGTCCTAAACGGGTTAAAGTGCGATTTACAAATGTTGTATAACTACAGTGGTTTTATTTCTATTTTTCATTTTGATATTTGTGACATAGCAATATGCCAAAATATTGAATTCAGCAACAGGAATACAGTGTAATGTAACACCAGAAATTTTTGCTGGCATGAAACATTTGTGAACTTTGTGAGGAGCCAAGATTCATGAAAGTATGATGTAAATGCATATAAAAGGTTTTGTGAACACAATGTGTTGGATGTCATTGACAATTCGCAAAAGTTTTATACTGTGAAAAGGGGTTGTTAGCGCCAATTCAAGAAAGTTTTATCATCTTACAGAAAAAGAACCAGGTTTTAGACAAGTTTTCATTTACGACTAGCTGTTGTAGATTTGAACTCCTACAGGTTACAGAGCAGTAAACATTGGATTAGTTTTGAATCGCTCCCACCACATTTCATCTATTGTACCTCTCCCTCGTCCAAAACTCCCCACCAAAAAACATGCCCGGAACAGATATCGACGTCAGACTCACGTGACGCCCAAGTCCTACCTGTCTTTCCTGGACGGCTACAAGAGCATCTACCTGGAGAAGTACTCCGAGATCTCAGAGCTGGCGCAGCGCATGAACACCGGGCTGGACAAGCTGATCGAGGCCAGCGAGTCGGTGGCTGAGCTGTCCAAGCAGCTAGTGGTCAAGGAGAAGGAGCTGGAGATAGCGTCCAAGAAGGCTGACAAGGTTAGGGCAAAGTCCTTGAGTGCTATCTCTCTCTTTCTTGTATGTCTATCCATCTATAAGTGCCCTCCTGGTTCTCAACTGGTAATGGTCACAACTTTGTAAATGCTTTAAAGGTTTTATATCTCTTTTGCAAACTTCACTAAATTTTGCTAGATTGAAGAGTAATATCTCGTAACATTGTGCATACAATCCTATGGAGTATACCCAAGAGTTTTTAAAGAATAAATAAATAAATAGGAAAAAATAAACTAGCCCCTTGTCACCGTGGAATATGCTCTCCTTTGATACAGAGAAAATGATTAAATTTTTCTTTGGGTCCAAATGAATTCACTGGAAATCCATTGTATTGTTTTCCCCTCCATCTTCACAAGTTTCATTGTTATCATTCTGAAGAATGGCATGAATTACCTACCCTTCTACAATATTCCAGCTTATGAAAGGAACTTAATGTAAAGGGTTGCAAGAGGAACAGCTGCATTTTGAGAGTCCACCATTTGTTGCCTCTATCCCCCAAGGTGCTGGCAGAAGTGACTATCTCTGCCCAGGCGGCCGAGAAGGTGAAGGCCTCGGTGCAGGTGGTCAAGGACAAGGCCCAGGCCATCGTCAACGAGATTGAGGCCGACAAGGCCATCGCCGAGAGCAAGCTGGAGGCGGCCAAGCCAGCCCTGGAGGAGGCGGAGGCCGCCCTCAACACCATCAAGCCCGCCCACATCTCCACGGTGCGCAAGCTGGCCAAGCCGCCCCACCTCATCATGCGCATCATGGACAGCGTGCTGCTGCTCTTCCAGAAGCGCCTTGACCCGGCCTTTCCCGACCCCGAGCGAGTCAGCCCCAAGCCTTCATGGGCGGAGTCGCTGAAGGTAGGGGTGCAGTTAACCCGTTCCATACTGAATTCTGAAAACTCCATAGACTTAATACTCAGGCTACCAATTTCCCGAATGGAAAAGGTTTATCCTTTCACTTGAAGAGTAGCAACCGGCCTTATGCACAGTAGGGATGTGAGAGTATAGTCACATTTCAGACTTTTTAATCTTTCTCAAGATACTTATCTATGCACCTTAAGTAGCAGAGTAGACACAATGTTCTGCTTGAGGCCTCACATGCCATTCTGACTCAGAACTTGAACAAAGGGTGTTCAGGGTGTTCTGATTGGAAGATCAGTGCACATCCTACCAGATCCAGATATTGTACATTTACACTGAAGTGATCTCCAACGAAGAAATCCAGAATGCATGCGAGCTCCGATCTGATATGGGCATGTACTGTAAAACATGATATTTTCGCTGCATGAAATTATCGCGAATTGGAGCCGATGGCCTTTTCCGCGGGATGAAATTTTAGCGAGTTCCCTCTATCATTCAACGCATATAGTGTAGACAAGAACTACCTTGTGCATTTTAATTTAACGAATCTTGGCTCTCGCGAAATTAAAATGCACATGAACATTCCTCGTTTTACAGTACCCCGCCCATGTTGTCAGTCACTGCAGTATGTATTTGATGTCCAAGCTAGGTTCAAAGGTCTAAGGTCTCACCATTGATACTTATTTTCCTTTTTTGGATTCTGTCCGTAGCTGATGAGTGGGTCAGGTTTCCTGCAGTCCCTCCAGAACTTCCCCAAGGATACCATCACAGGGGAGACAGTGGAGCTTCTCAAACCCTACCTCGGCATGGAGGACTACACTTTTGAGAACGCCAAGAAGGTGTGCGGCGACGTGGCTGGCCTCCTCTCCTGGACCTGTGCCATGGCGACCTTCTACGGCATCAACAAGGAGGTCCTTCCGCTCAAGGTAAAGCCCGCTGCACACTATACGAATCATGACTATACAACTGACTGACTTTGGATCTGAAAGGAATTGCAGTATCCTCGGAATAAACACGGTTGGTTATTTCAGATCCAAAGTCTGTCAGTCGCATAGTCGTGAGTCGCGTAGTTTGTGTTGGGCTTAAGGGAGAAAGAGCGTTACCATCAAAGTTAGCCATGTTGCTGTGGTGCCAACTGTTTGTTACTTTTTATGCAGTATTTTGTATGATTGTTTTCTGCGCAAAATGCTGCAGGTGTTATGTGAAATACTGTTTTTCCCAACTTGCAGTACTACACATGTTTATTGCAAAAAAAGGTATTACGAATACCGTCTCCACGGTTAGCATCCCTATTGCATTTTGACAAGGCAATTTAAAACTACATGTATGCCTTTCAAGAGACCTATTATTGGCCATTCCCACAACAGTCATTCACCTTGCATAGCCATCATCTTCGGAATAGAGCGCGAGTTGATTCTTCTGTTTCATTTCACTTATGACTTCTCGGGATTGATATTTTGAATTGCTAGATGATCTGTTGGCTCACTAGGCTGAATGGCTGAAGTGAGGTAGTGAGATTCGTCTTGGGTTTGTGAGTTGTCTGCCACCTACTGTTATTTGTGTATCTTGTGTATATATTTTTGCCTTCTTTTCAAGAACTTGGCCTTGGATTTTGATTAGATTGTGCCGGAATCATCAGTGGGGGTAGGGGATCACAGATTGTAGAAATGATGGTGGTTTCCCCATTCCCTCACCCAAGGGACTTACATGTGTATATGGTAATTTGGAGATTGAATAATTTTCATAATTTTTGACATTTTCGTCTCCTTCTTGTGAAAAGGCATTTCAATTTTGACCAGACTTGATCTTAACCTTTACAGGAATCAAGTTTTTATAGGGGGAGTGGCTTATACATGTACTTCCTAAAAATGGGGGAGGTCCCCCCCAGCCAATTAGGAGAGTGCTGCCCATTAGACAGGGAGTGGGTAAGAGAGAGAGGGCATATATTTTCGGGTGGAGAGGACCCCTTTGTAAGACTTGACTCAGGAACCCTCACTTGAGCAAAATTAACCCCCCTTGTCCTGGCCCTGCAGGCCAACCTGGCCATCCAGGAGGCCAAGCTGAATGTGGCATCCACCGAGCTAGCCAAGGCCCAGGCACAGCTGGACGAGAAGCAGCGAGAGCTAGATGAGGTGCAGGCCAAGTTTGAGGCAGCCATGAAGGAGAAACAGGTGAGACCTGGTCCAGCAGGGATACTAGTAGTAGGCCTACAGATTTCAGAGTCTTTAACATGTCAAGTGCTTAGTGTGCATCTGTTCTATAGCATATTATAATGGTATTGAATTACTTGCATGCTAAATGTATTCAAAACTTTCAGAAAAAGAAAAAAAAAAATGTGGTTACTGTGATCAGTATTTGCATCAATGTGACTATATACTCATTGCGTGCCCAAAATCTGGTTGAATACTTTCTTTCTTTTTTACCTATTTTTTCCCCTCCACGTAGCAGATCAGAATGTCAATGTTGTAGTGAAGTTTTCCCCACTGATGAAGCTTTACTTTAATCAAAAAGAAGTCATGCCTGTGTGTTTATGTCTGTTGCTAGGATCTCCTTGACGACGCCGAGTCCTGCAGAAACAAGATGGTGGCAGCCTCAGCCCTCATCAATGGGCTCGGTGGTGAGAAAGTGCGTTGGACCCAGCAGAGCAAAGAATTCAAGGCCCAGATAAACAGGTTGGTTAAGCACATCTTTGATTTTCACAAGTTAGTCCAGTCGAACAGATTTGATTTACACGCTTTTATGTACAGGGTAATTACTCCTCCACCAAGGAGGTTATGTTTAGCTGTTGTTTGTTTATTATTTATTTGTTAACACAGTTTTGGGTGGATTGGTGATGACTGGTTACACAGATTAACTTGAGCCTAAATTGCACAGCAATCAAGCAGGTTCTAGACGGTTTACAAAGTTGAAGAATTCATCCAATTCAAGCTTTTCATGAATTATGAATGTGCATCAACAGTTTTATAAAATGAAAGCATAGAAATACATAAATTGTACAGAAATTGGATCCTTTTATTTCCATCTTGTGTCCATTACATGAAGTCATGCATACAGAGCAAAACTTCACTGAAAGGCTTGTAGTAATCCATCACAGTGCCCAGATTTACTGGAGAAATTTCACTGGAAAATGTTTACCTTTACATGGCTTGTTGATGGCAATTTCTTGAGTGGTTAGATTTGCAATTTGTGGAGTTCAGTAATGAAAGGAGAAATGCATGTGCGCACATTGCATGCAAAGTCAAGATCAGTGGTAATATTTCTGTAGGTTGTTAAGTTTTTGAGAGCACCCAATTCCCAAAATTTACTTACACATTGAAAAAAAACCTCACAAATATACAGCATATACAGTATGCAATCAGCCAATCAAACTGGATGTTAAAGGGTGTGTACAGTTCTGGTCGAGGTGAAGATTTAGCTTTTAACGTTTTGTGAGATATTCAGAAACCACTCTATGAGATGTCAAAGAGCATGCAGTTCTAAGGGATATCAAACGTTTATTCGATGAAAATCGGTTTTGAAATGGCTGAGATATCCAAAAACAAGGTGAAACAAAGAGATGCCAATAAAGTTGGGGCATGTCGCCTTTTATTATTAGCACTTTTTTGGATATCTCAGCCATATGAAAACCAATTTTCATCAAATAAACGTTGAATCCTTCTTAAGATTACATGCTCTTTCATATTTCATAAGAGGTTTTTCATTATCTCACTTAGGAATGTTCAAAACATGAATCCCCACCTCAACCAGTACTGTACAGTCCCTTTAAAGCGATGTCTACTCTGTTCCTCGTCAGACTTGTGGGGGATGTCCTGCTGGCGACAGGCTTCCTGTCCTACTCTGGTCCCTTCAACCAAGTCTTCCGCATCATGATGTCGGAGGAGTGGCAAAGGGAGCTCTCCAAGAGGCGCATCCCCTTCTCCATGAACCTCAACATCACCAACATGCTGGTGGACGCTGCAACGGTCAGTCTCTGGGCACTTGCCTCCCTCATTTTCTCTCGTCCCTGGTGGGCTGTCCAACTTTCACAAGAGCTGAATTAGAACAAACGGCAGTTATTGCCTTTCAGTCCTTCTCTGCCTGTTTCTTTCTTTCTTTTTTTTTTCTTTCCTTCTTTCTTTTTGTTTGTTTGTTTGTTTGTTTGTTTCTTTCTTTCTTTCTTTCTTTCTTTCCCTATTTCTGTTTTTCTTCCATTCAATTGAACTTCCTCTCCTTGAGAGTGTCAGAGGCATTATGGTTCTTGATTGTCTGTCCAAGTCTTTGTCTGTGGGTGCATTGATATGGTAAATCTATTTTACCACCCCCTCCCCCCACCCCCCAAAAAAAAGGAAAAGAAAAAAGAAATGACTTAAAATATTGGCTGATGATACCACATTGTTTCAGGCTGAATACCAAGCTACACACTACTGTATCTTTAACAGCCTGCATAGATGATTGTGGAAACTCTTGGGTGTATGTACAGTGACTTTAGTTTTTGATGTGCATAGAATGTCACATTTTATCATGCTGTGATATGTGAAATGCTATGACTAAGTGGTCAGTTGTGATAAAAATTGCTGTCACAAAGTGGTTATAGTTATGATGAATGCTGTCACTGTGTGGTAAATTGTGATAGATGCTATCACTAGGTGGTTAGTTGTGATGATGCTATCACTAAGTGATGAATCAAAGAACCAGTTTTCCTTCTTCCTTGCTGATGATGAAGATTGGGGAGTGGAACCTTCAGGGACTTCCCAACGATGAGCTCTCCATCCAGAACGGCATCATCGTCACCAAGGCGACCCGCTACCCACTGCTGATTGACCCCCAGGGGCAGGGCAAGACTTGGATTAAGAATAGAGAGGGTGATAGTGGCCTCCAGGTGAGTACTGGCCCCAGACGTCTCCACTTCAGAACCCTTTGTTACACTGTTATATTCAGATCTACTGTAGATATCGTCGCTCGGTGACAAGACCTTGTGCAGTCATACCTGTCTATAGCGACCACAGTATACGACCACTAAACACAATTCCCCCCAAGATATAAACTACAGCATACGTTAACTACCCTGTCTATAGCGGCCACCTGTCTATAATGGCTACTTTTTTCGTCTCCCTTGGATGGCTGCCTAGAGGCAGGTTTGACTGTATCTCAAATTTTGGTGATAATGACTTTTTTGGAATTAATGGTCAGATCATCTGTTAAGTGATGTCCTGTCCAAATCCTAGCTGTCATATCCCAAAATTAAGCCACCACGGGCACGCCCGAGGAAAGGTTAACCCATGTGATACAGTGCTGTGGCTGCCATATATTTTTGCGACGATATGCTTTTTAAGATGATGCCATGGGGTGGTTCAAACCAATGATTTTGTTGATGAAAAATGGCAGACCAATCAAAATGAAGTCTGTAATTTGAATTGAGACAAAGTTGCCAACAAATTGCTTTTTAAGAAATGGTTTGCATCTTGAGTCAACAAAAGTCAGCTTAGCATTATCTAAGCTAGCTCTTTGAGTAAGAATATTTGAGTGAGTTTTCTCTTTGTTTTTAATTCTTTGTGTCCCATGGCTCACTTGACGAGCTGTTTCATCAGCATTCAGTAATCCATCCAAACTTGACCTACTGTCACTTAGGTACCTTTACAAGCCAGCTTTGGCAAAACAATGTTCCTCAGTCGAACAGGGATTTGCAGGGGTTAGATAATTTCTTTATTGACAGATAGTTTCAGCACATCTGCTCCAGTCAGCAAGGAAAGCTCATCAGCAAGCTTGGCGGTTGGCAAACAAAGCATATTTGGGGATGTTAATGGAACTGGTGAGAGATGAATAAGAGGGGTACATTGACTCTACAACCACTGCATCGCTCATTGGGTGTTGTCACTTTCTTGCTCTCTTCATCCTGTCTCCATCCCCCTCCAGGTGACCTCCCTGAACCACAAGTACTTCCGCACCCACCTGGAGGACACCCTGTCCCTGGGCAGGCCCCTCTACATCGAGGACATCGGGGAGGAGCTTGACCCCGCCCTCGACAACGTCCTGGAGAAGAACTTCATCAAGTCTGGCAGCACCTACAAGGTGGGGAATAGGGGGCAAACAACCAAACCAAATGCATTACTTCTCAGTTTTGATATTGCTTCTTGTATGGCACAGTGTGCCTGGTTGATACTGCTTGCTGATCATTGCTAGCCACCTGGGAAGAACCAGGTGGCTACCAGTAGTAGATGGTATCAGTAAGTACAGTATGTAAGTAGGAAAGTTTTGAAATGAAAGAAAAGTTTTAGTTATAGATATAATAATGGCGTAAAAGGCACCACTATTGTAGGGAGTCGTGTGATTATTTGGACATCGGCATTCTGGGCACCTATTTTTACAGTCAAATAAAGAGAGACATTGCAGATGAAACAACCTGTCCGTAGAATCATATGTACCTTGCGGTATTTCAAGTCAAGCCATCTTTTGATAAAGATTGAAAGAGTGGAGTAGTGGACATATACAAGGACCAAGCAAGTTAAGCTTGACACCATAAAGTGTAAAATACATCTGTGTGATGGCTCAAAGAGGATCAAATTGCCTAATCATGATTTGATTTTCCATCCAGTCCACACTGGACAATTTTGTGTGATTCACAACTTGTAGTGCCTGTTTGTTTGTTTGTTTTTTGTCTCACAGGTAAAGGTTGGTGACAAGGAATGTGACGTGATGAGCGGCTTCACTCTCTACATGACCACCAAGCTCGCCAACCCTACGTACACACCTGAGGTAAGGCAATTACCTTGCAGGGAGGCATATTCTCATGTGTCTAAATGAAAACAAGTTTTTCCCTTCCCTGAATATTCATGGTTTTAAAGTATGAGGTCTTACACAAAGTGTCTGCCAAGGGATGATAAGTGAGTATGATTTTAGCCTGGGTAAAATATTTTTAAAATGATTACCGAGTGATTTTATATTAAAGCCCAAAGAAAGTTCTGGTATGCCTGCAAAAGTTGTCAAATTTTGCTCCAAAATGTGAACGTGTGCCTAGGAAATGTGCGGAATAACGCTGTAATAACGAGATATTCGATGGGTAACGACGAAAATGGGAAATATTAACCAAAAACGTTCAGTCTCAGAACTTACCCGAACGGGGTCAGGCTAGACTCGGACTCGGGGATAACTCGGTCTCGCTGTGCTTGGCGGCGGGATGAGTTGTATTGGTTGTCCCTCTGGATTGTACAGCGTTGTACTATGCATATGGGAGCGGCCTGTATAAACTACATTGTAGCGTTCTGGCTACTCGCAGTAATGGTCCGAGTTGTTACAACGCGCGCATCAAAAACCTCTTTGGCGCGCATGCAAAATTAGTGTGCGCCTCAAGCACCTCTAAAAGCAATCAAAGACGCTTGATAAACAACAACAAAAACTTCAAAGACCGCGCGTCTCAGCAACTGAGGTGATGTGCGTATTTAGGCTTGAGGACCGCGCGCTGTCCATTTGTTTTGTACAGGATTAGCACGCACTTTCCTGTCTGCTCATCAAGGCCTTGTTTGGTACCCGTAGTATAGAGTACTGATGAACATGGCGATCACGAACTGTGTGTAAATTGTCTGAAATAGGGTCGAGTTTTCCCTGAGACCGAGTTAGTCTGGAGCCTTCTGGAATAAAAGTCGGTCTACCGACTTTTATTATTTTTCTCAAAATACTCCAAAACGACTCATCATTCCGGCAAACCGCGTCAGCCAGGTAAGTTTCTTTGTAGACTCTTTCGATATATTGCAAGCAAATATGAAATGGTGTCAGACGGGTTCTCAGGCCCTTACCAGAACTTAGTTTTCACTTTAAAGGCATAATTTACTATTTGCAGATGAAACAAAAACCCAGCATTAGTGCTTTAAAATAGTTCTAAAATGTGAGTTAGGAATAGAAATGACCACTGTAGAAATTTGAATAAGTATAATCGTTGTCAAGTACTGTTAAATACACAACATGTGAACAATAGTTATAATAGAAATGTTTCCACACTGAACCGTCTAAAGTTATGGTTTATTGAGAAAAATACTGATATCTTCTTATATTTTGGGCTTTATTGCAAAAATTTTATATAGCAGAATGTTTTGTGGTACAGAAGACCTACAAATATGCATCAAATGTAATATCTTGAACATTCTTTAAATCACTGCTCCCAAAGGTAAGCAGGACCTTTAACCTGTTGAGAACGAGTCCCGAGTATACCCGGTCAAGGGTGTGTTGGAAATTCATGTTGTTGGAAAATCAGCCTGTCTGCAACGGGTTAAGAAGTACTTACAAAGGTCTTTGTCAGTGGTCACATGAAACTCAAATTGGCACTTGTCATGTCTCATTGCTCCTGCAGGTCTCAGCCAAGGCATCCATCATTGACTTCACTGTCACCATGAAGGGGCTGGAGGACCAACTCTTGGGCCGGGTCATCTTGACCGAGAAACAGGTGACGGTCGAGCCAGTTGAAATCAGAGCAGGACGTAGGGGATCGAAAGATAGTAAAATTAGAACTTGCAGTGCTGTTCAATAGAATTAACGGTTGACAAGGGCATTGAAAAGTGTTGGTCTCGCCAGGCTACCACTATTTTACAGCAGTATTGACCTACTAAGCCAGAAAATTATTTCACAAATCAGATGCAGCGTGATATTTTGAAGCATGTCAGTCAACAGTTATGATATCAAATGTTTGCATGTCTGCTGGTAGTCGTTAGGAATGTTTCAGCGTACAATTATACATTGCATATACACTATACGTGTACTTCTTTTTCTTTTTCTTTTTTTTGTTAATTTTGCTGGAGATGAAATGGCAACATGGAAACATCGATGTAAAAAAGATACAATTAAGTTGAGCTCATGAGATCGGGTATGTCAAATATTAATATACCCAACCTGTCAGAGCTTTTTAACAGGACTGATTTTGTATGTATTCAATACAACCAAAGAATTTGTCCAGTGCGGTCAGAATGAATAAGTAAGAAAAAAAAGGAATGAATAAGTAAGAAAGTATGAAAAAACTGTGTGATAATTGCTCTGCTTGTTGATATTTTTTTCTGTGCTCCAGGAGTTGGAGGCAGAGAGAACTGCCCTCATGGAAGACGTGACGGCCAACAAACGCAAGATGAAGGAGCTGGAGGACAACCTCCTATTTAGACTGACCAGCACTCAGGTAATGTTGTCCAGGTGATTGGATCATTGTTTGAATGCAGACGGACTTCGGGTATCACCTGTTGTCCAGTAGATTAGGCCATTCTTGTTATGATTCAAATTGACTAGTACCTTGGTATTTTTGTCCTGTAAATTTTGTCTAACATGCACATAATGATTCACACTGATTTAGTACTCCAGTAATTTGTCCAGTAGATTGGATTTTTCTTGTAGTGGTCACTGCCTTTGCATCACTAGCCAAAAAAAGAGAAAAAAGAAAGAAAAAAAAAAGAGATCGCATATCCTTGAAAGGAGACTTGTATCTGTAACCCAAGCGATTGTTGTCTCCCAAATGTTGTTAGAGTGCAATGTTGGGATATTCCAGACTCTGACTTGTTTGTATTTAAAAAAAAAAAATTTCCCAAGATTTTCTGTCATACAAATTATGCAGTAGAAGTGTATCACATCATTAGCTGATGGAATTGCTTTTTAAAGTTTCAACTTCAAACAAGTTGTTCAATGCAAATTGCATAAGTTTAGTCCTGAACTTTCCACACCTTTTTCACCTAAAAATGCACTCTACCCAATAGCCTCTGTCATGTCAGTGTGCTATCAAAAGGAAAAAAAAAAAAGAGGGGGGGGGGGGGGGGGGGAGTAGGCTGGCTGTAGTACACATGTCATCCACTTTACCTCCATGTGCATCCCAAGTGGCAAATCATCGCTATTGTGACAAGACCTTGTTTTTCAAATTTTGGTGAAAATCACTTTTATGGATTCATTTTTCAGAAAAATCAGTCGAGATGTCCTGTCCCAATCCTAGCTATCTTACCCCACCCCCTCCTTCCCCCCATAAAAAGAAAAGAAATGAAGCTACCATGGCATATCAAAAGAAAGGCAATCTCATTTGTTACAATTATGATGCCTTGGCTGTCATGTTGTTGTTGTTGTTGTTTTTTTTTTGCTTTCATCGACAATCAATATTTTGGAGACAAGGCTTTGTCGATCGCCCCAACAGCGAAATGAATGTTTGCGTGTCCCTATATAGGGCTCCCTGGTGGAGGATGCGTCCCTCATCTCAGTGCTCGCCTCCACCAAGGTGACGGCTGAGGAGGTGACGGAGAAACTGGTGGTCGCTGCCGACACCGAGATCAAAATCAACGAGGCCAGAGAGGAATTCAGACCAGGTATTAACCCGTTGAGGATAATTTGATTTTGCTACAAGACGCATTTCCCATAGAGGCTTGCCCGAGTATACTTGGGACTCGTCCTCGACGGGTTAAGCAGTCAGCGATAATCTATTCACAAAGTTTATACACCTACATTTGTCCATTTTTGGTGCTTCTGGCTCAGGATGTGAAATGTGGTAAGATATGTGGGAGTGAATATTTTTGGAGTCTTCTTTGAGAAGTTCAGTCAGACATTATGAAAGCATGTAGAGATTGACTTTTGACAAACACCAGACCAATAAGTTCTCCAAACAGTGAATCTGTGACTTGCTAATCTATCACTGGTATTAAAATATTGCATTGTTATTGATCTCTTTCAACAAATTATTGTCCCCGCCGAACGAGACGAGTTCGAGCAGGGGACTATGAAACGGGCTCCGTACGTGTGTGTGTCCGTGTGTCCGTGTGTCCGTCTGTCCGTCCGTGCATCCGTGTGTGATCAAAATGTTCAAAATGCTACTCCTTCGCCATTTCTAACCCGATTTTGATTCTGTTTGCTTTATATGATAGCACTACATGGGAGCTTTGAAACTTCTATACAGAATTTCAGTTGTGACCTTTGACCTTGACCGTTGACCTATATTGTACATTTTGCTTCAAAATGCTACTCCTTCGCCATTTCTAACCCGATTTTGATTCTGTTTGCTTTATATGATGGCACTAGGTGAGGGCTTCAAAACTTTTACACAGAATTTTGACCTTTGACTTCTTTGACCTTTGACCTTGATTTTTGACCTATATTGTAAATTGCCTACAAAAAGCTACTCCTTCGCCATTTCTAACCCGATTTCGATTCCGTTTGCTTTATGTGATGGCACTAGGTGAGGGCTTCAAAACTTCTACACAGAATTTTGACCTTTGATTTCTTTGACCTTTGACCTTGATTTTTGACCTATATTGTACATTTTGCTACAAAATGCTACTCCTTCGCCATTTGTAACCCGATTTCAGTTCCGTTTGCTTTATGTGATGGCACTAGGTGAGGGCTTCAAAACTTCTACATAGAATTTTGACCTTTGACTTCTTTGACCTTTGACCTTGATCTTTTTACCTATATTGTACATTTTGTTACTAAACGCTACTTCCGGCGGGGACATATATTACGCACCGCGTAATTTCTACTTTTCCTTGTCTGAAAATAAGGTGGAAAAGAGAGTTAGGGGAGTGTATAATCTTCCATTCGTGTTTCACTTGACATATATAGGGAAGGGACAAGGCAAGATATTTCATTATTAAATTGAAAAAGACGAGAGTGTAGTTGACCTGCATGCATTTTCTTGATGCTGATAATTGATCTGGATGTAAAATTGAGTAAAATCTAGGAACTATTGAGATCTGATATGACCCACGTACAATGATTAAAGATAATATAAAGTTTTGGTACCTCAAAATTTTCCCTTAGTTTCCTTGTCTTAGTTTGTGTTTCAGGTTAAAGTACCTTTCATATAACTAACGCTGTGAGACTTACTCGCCCCAAAGTGCTCTCATGTCTTAGTAATCATGCAATAATGGTTTCGTACCAGAGCAGAGCGGGCTCTGAAAAATTCGAACGAGCCGGTAGTTTGACTCGACGCGGTACCGCGACAATCAATATACACGTATTGTACGAAACCATTATTGCATGATTACTAAGACATGAGAGCACTTTGGGGCGAGTAAGTCTCACAGTGTTAGTTATATGAAAGGTACTTTAACCTGAAACACAAACTAAGACAAGGAAACTCAGGGAAACTTTTGAGGTACCAAAACTTTATATTATCTTTAAGCATATTATATCAATTTCCTCCTACTTTCGATGAAGCACTGGCCACCGTAGGGTGTATCAACGTACTATTATTCTACAAAGTGCAGACATTCACTCCCACAATCTAAAATACAGCAACAGGGGAAGAGACATAGGGATAGTATGCAAAGAAGTATATCATAGCATTCTCATCACTTCCAGGAAGCTTATACAGTCAAACCTGCCTTAGCGGCCACCTCTCTATAGCGGCCACCTGTCTATAGCGGCCACTGAAAAATCCCCCCGAGAGAAAAGCAATGTTAAAGACCCTGTGTATAGCGGCCACCTGTCTAACGCGGCCAGCGGCCACAAATTTTGTTTCCCGCGGTAGATTTTAACCTGTCTATAGCGGCCAAAACCCCGATGGAGCCGTAGCCGAGCCGATAATTCAGCGTGTTTTTCTGCTTGTTAGCCGTGCCAGTCATTCCTGGGCAACGTTCAGTGATCGCCACCGTTGCATTCATCACTTGTTCAGTCACAATAAGGCACTAGTGTTAAGCATTCTTCATGACTGTGCACATGCTACATATACTGTGCAACAATTTCATAAACACCGGCATTGTTCTATGCATGATACACACATGTGCATACGTACACACATACATGTACATGTAAGTATATATAGATGTATACAACGATGATACATGTTACCTGTCTATAGCGGCCACCTGTCTATGACGGCCACTTTCCCCATATCCCCTGGGTGGCCGCTATAGACAGGTTTGACTGTACCTTGATTTCTTGCTCTTTATTCAGTTGCTAGTCGTGGCAGTATCCTGTACTTCCTGATAACAGAGATGAGCATGGTGAACGTCATGTACCAGACATCCCTCAAGCAGTTCCTGGGTATCTTTGATCTCTCCATGGCCAGGTTAGATCAAATTCTCTTTGACTTGATCAATATTTTATATTGCATTATTATCAATTCATTACTGGATCACATCAGCCGTGATTCATGTCATATGTGTAGATGCCATTGATATTGACATTGTGTGTGTGCCTGCAAGTGTGTATATGTGTGCATTTGTGTGTGTGTGTGGATGTGGACTTTAATAGACAATCCATTGCCATGAGCTGGTTGCCATGATAAATGCTATCTTCAGTATAATAATGATAAGATACTGTATGAGCTGTTATTTTCGCGAGACTTTAATTTTCGCAAATTTTGTGAATCACTCTTGGACAGCGAATTTAACAACACGCGAAAATGTCTCTATGCGCTAGGGTAATAGTTCACTTACGATAGCCAAGGTTTTCATTCGTGAAAATATCTATACGGGAAAATAACAGCCTACACAGTAGGATTAGAATATCATAGTAACAGTTACTTCTGAAACATCTGCGATTGCCAGGTCTGAGAAGTCGCCCATTCCAGCAAAACGCATCGCCAACATCATCAGCTACCTGACGTACGAGGTCTTCCGCTACTCCTGCCGAGGCCTCTACGAGAACCACAAGTTCCTCTTCACCCTCCTCCTGGCGTTGAAGATTGATCTGCAAATTGGCAATGTCAAACATCGCGAGTTCCAGACTCTGATCAAAGGTACGTTGTTTACCACACTAGACTACATATGACAGAATATTGTGTTGTTCTGGTGAGATTGCACATTTAAATTGTATTGATTATCTGTAGACATCAGACCTGATGTTATAGCATTCATGCATGAATGAATCAATTGTTTCCAAAACATGTGGCAGGTAAAAGTTGCTCTCTTGTATTAACCAGTTGAGGACAAGTCCCGAGTATACTCGGGTAGTTGTCTATGGGAAATGCGTGTTATAGCAAAATCAGCCTGTCCTCAACAGGTTAATCTAAACTCTGTCTTGCGTTGTTCTAGATCTTAACTTCAGCTCTTGTTGCAGTCAAAGCAGTGCCAAATTTTTGCATTTTGTTTTCTTCTCTGATGCGTTCCCTTCCAATCCTTGAAAATGTTTTGACATAATATCCGAAACTCTACCAACTTTACAATGCAATTTCATTCTGTGAAAATATTTCCAGATACAGGATATATCTTTGTCTGTTCTGTAAAAGTAAACTCCAGTGAGTTGGAGTTTTCAAGACTCCTGAAGATGAAGTTTTAATGTTATTTCTACATCAAAAGTCTTCTTCATTCTCTCTTACCTCAAAGGTCTCAAGCAGTGATCACACATTTTCATCCTCCAAAGTTGTGATTGAGGCTCTCCATCTATTTTCATGTGATATCAAAGTTGATTTTTCTTCCTAGAACCCTATTGTGCTTCAACTGTGTTATCTTTCCATAAGTGTCATGGAAATGATGAACCTTTTTTTTTTTTCTTGGAGTAAATTGTGAAGTTAAGTGATAATGAATGACATACTTGTATACTGTAAAAGTAGAAATTTGCATGCATTTTGCATGTTCAAAAAAGAAACCAGCAAAAACTAAAAATACCCAGATTTGTTTTGCGTGTTATATGTGACACTATTTTATGTTTTGATTCTGCGGAATAGAAACACGTGATGAATTCATGCCACACGGCTAAATGCAAAAAAAAAAAAACTTACTCCCAAGATTACAGCTTTTATAGTAACGGATCTTGGAACATGAATAATGCAAATCAATAAAATGACATCAATTTATGACGGTCACTTTGTGTCAAAATTGAGTAAACTTATTTTGACTGCAACCAGGCGGGGCTGCCCTGGACCTGAAGGCGTGTCCTTCGAAGCCCCCCAAGTGGATCATGGATGTGACCTGGCTGAACCTGGTGGAGCTCAGCAAGCTGCCCCAGTTCTCTGAGATCCTCTCTCAGGTATACATGCCAGCAACCATAGTGTGCTCCTAAAACTCGCACTACACAGTATCTGTGCATTGCAGAATCTGCTTTAGTAGGATTTAGACTGATATGTCCATAAGGATCAAAGTGTTTCATCATTTCCCTTGCCTTTTTACTTGTTCCTTGAGTAAGCTTGATTGTCATATCATTCTATCAATAGTCATTTCTCAAAATCATCAGGAAAGTGAAAAAAAAAATGTAATTTTCTCAGTATTTCATAAAGTAACATCAGTGTTGATGCCAAATAATGTGCTAGGGTCAGATTGTAGTGATTATACTCAGTACAACCATGTTGGTATGCCCATTGATAATACATTATTTCATACATGATGATCGAAAATTACTTTTACATATAAAACCAACACCTAAACATTTCAATTATTAGAAAGTGATTGATATGAAGTTGCTGCTAGCATTCAGAGGATTACACAGTAACGTTCAGTTCTCTCTCAGTTTCCTAGTACTCTATCCAATAGGGGCTGCATTGGCTTACGATTATTCTATAGAGTGTTCTTTCTAGGCCCGATTTCAGAAGTCTGTGGGCTTGAAATTATTGAATGATGCAAAAGCAATGGTTACCATGGCAATATGACTGCTCACAGCTGATTGGTTAATAGTTGGCTGCTATCATAGCAACCGCACTCAATGCAGATACATTTGTTGTAGAATACACTCCTCTCTAGCTCCAGGGCCCCATTTCATAAAAAGTTGATATAGTACTATACAACTCTTGCTGGAATGGCAATTGTCATAGTAACAACAAGAATCCAGCTTACTGATTGGCTGTTACTATGGGAAGTTGCCCTTCCAGCAAGAGTTGCTACCTGACACATTTTATGAAATGGGGCCCAAGATGCAGTATCCCCATCCTCTTCATCCTTTCTGTGCCAGAGACTTTGGACGGTTTGTACAAAGCTATGATTGTTTTTGTGCCGATTGGCACTCATAAAACTCACAAAGTGTTAATAATGGAAACATACCTCCTCACACAGATCCAGCGCAATGAGAAGACATGGAAGGTGTGGTTTGACAAGGATGCCCCTGAGGAGGAGATCATCCCGGATGGCTACAACAGCTCCCTGGACACCTTCCGCAGACTGCTGCTTATCAGGCCTGTGGATATCTTGCTTGTTTGTTTGCTGTCTATTCTTTTGGGTTGAATGTGACACAGCTGTAATGAAACTTTTACACTGTACATTCTTGGGGAATTGGGATACTTGTGATTAAAGCTGCTCAAAAAAGAAGAAGATGAAAATAATATGAAAAATTAGATATTTTTAATCACAACTTGAAGAATATTCCTTGTTACTTCACAAGTGAGGTATCACTGGAAAAGTTTAGTATTGCTTTATCTAATGATGGATGGATGGACGGACTTTAAAATGTTACATAATAGTGCCTCACCCATTTTGCGATCAAACTTTTGAAAGGGTGACAATGTGGACAAAAACTAGCCGGTCAGATAAGGTGGTTGAACCTTTAATTACCTCTGCCAAGGAAAGAGGAGGTTAAGTGATCATCGTTGTTGGTTTGTCTGTTTGCAAAATAACTCAAAAAGTTTGGAACGGATTTGAATGAAACTTGCAGGAAAAGTTGATAATGACACAAGAAACAGATGACTAAATTTTGGTAGTGATCTGGGAATTTTTATGGATTTTTTGGAAGATTTTTTTTATCCTTTTGGAGATACATAGGGTCAATGAACTTGAGAGATCAAGCTGCGCGTATTTGAGGTTTGCATAGGCGCTCTAAGCGCGTGCTCCACTTGTTGGAGGTGCTGCGCAACTGCAATCTGTTGACGTATACAAAGTCTTCTATAATGGGAAATTGGATGATTAGCACATGCATATTAATAATAGGTGGGAATTATACCAGCTTGGACAAGGTATGCGCTCTTGATAGAGTGCTTTTCTAGCTTTTGTTGGTTTGAGATATAAAGTCGGGCTCCCGGGCTTTAATAGAGGAATACACTTTCACCTGTTTATTGCAGGTCTTGGTGTACAGACCGCACCATCCCCCAGGCCAGGAAGTACATAGCGGACTCCATGGGGGCGCGGTACGCCGACCCCGTCATCCTGGACCTGGAGAAGACGTGGGAGGAGAGTGACACCCGCACCCCTCTCATCTGCTTCCTCTCCATGGGCTCTGACCCCACCAACCAGATCGAGGGGCTCGGCAAGAAGCTCAGAGTTGGTGAGTGCAGGAACCTTGTGTGTGATGGCGAAAGAGGGACAACACATTGTTATACAACACCTAATTAGAATGTAGCTATCTGATTGGTTGATTGCTCATCACATGACATTTAGTGAAAAGTTCCATCGCACGCTCTGGCTGTCAGCCGTGTAATTTTGTGTGAGCAAAAATGGATAGCACATGGTTGGCATCACCTATTTCCATCGACTCCCGTGTTAAAGTCATGATTTACTCAAAGTTTTTGTTTCATCGCACGGCTCTGATGTCACAATAAACAAACATTTGCCGCGCGCACTCAATTACAAGTGTGCTTTTATTACAAGCGCATACTTTTGTCACTCATTTTTGTAAACAACTTTGTTTCGCGTACGTACGTACACGGTGACTGCGACTGTGTGGCTACTCATTTGTTTTCACGGAAAATGGTTGTCATTTCTGTGCTAAATTCAAGAATCTGTGTGGACCAAATCTGTTGACGTTCGAGGTGTTGTATAAAACAAATAGTGTATGGTCTTTACTCGTGCAATGGAGCAAGATTTCACACTCGTTGAAAGATGAGGTGCACTATTCAACTTGGCTTCGCCACGTTGAATAGAGAGCCTCTATCTTTCACCCCGTGGGAAAATTTGTACCATCACACTCGTGACTATTCACTATTTGTATACTATTGAAATCTTATAATATAGTAGATGGATGGGTAGATTGACAGATGGATGGATGACAGAGGGATGGATGGGTGGATGGAGTTATAGACAGATGGATAGATAGATGGATAGATAGATAGATGAATTGATAGATATAAGAGATATAGATATGCATTTCTTGCAATGTACCTTGCCTCATTAGTATGATCTTCCTTCCTCTCAAGTATAAAAAGAAATTGGTAGTGAATGAATGAATGAATACATGAATGAATGAATACATGAATAAATGAATGTAGAAATAAATAGATAAATGAACAGATGCCATGTATGATTTGCCTTATTTTGGCGTTTTGTGGTAATTACAGTGAAGTGTACCCTCGAAGTAATATTTTTGTATGTCGGTGGTACCCTTTCACATTCTTGAAGTTAAACTTGGTACTCATACACCGAATCAATTTTTTTTTTCTTCTTCTTCTACTTTTTGTTACCCTTGACAGCTTGTAGAGCCATCTCTATGGGCCAGGGACAGGAGGTTCATGCCAGACGTCTCATTCAACAGTCCATGGCAGGGGTAAGCAGAACCCTATTAAATTGATGTAACTCTGAAACTAAAGCAAAAACAAAAACAAAATAAAAACCAAAAACCACAAACCAGAACAATGAAACAGGAACAAAGACAAAAGTAGCGAAACAGCAAGCATAGAAGTAAACATACCAGTAGGTGAATGTGTGAACATTAGTTCAGCTAGAGAGACAAATGTACATTGTACATACACAGCCACAAACATTCTGACATTGTTTTTCATGTTCATGTTAGTCAGTTGTGCATGTTAAATATATTAAAACAGGTAAACCCCCTTCCCCCCCCCCCCCATCAAAAAGAAGAAGAAGAAGAAGAAGAAGAAGAAGAAGAAGAAGAAGAAGAAGAAGAAAAGAAAAAAAAAACCAAAAACAAATATTAACAGCACTCCACTCTCTTAGAGCAAAGGATCTGTCCATAAGACTTGATCCTTGGCTTGTGTTGCAGTCACATTACATTAATTGTAATCACATTATAAAATTCGCGTGTATGATTTAACTTCCTATTGTATGCCCTTGTACAGTTTACCATTTTGAGGTGCTAAAAGCAAGAGGCTTGCCACTACTGAGTGTAGCCTTTGACATTCTGTGGGATTGAAATACTTTGGCAACATTTTAATTCCTTTAATAGCCGATTTCGTCTAAAATTAAGAAATTTCCACTGACTTTGTAAAGCACCCACCATCGTCTCTGCTGTGCAGTAGGATGAAGAACAGATGAAGCCATTGTGGTCCTTATTACTCAATTCTTTTGCAATTGTCGGGGCTGCCCAGTTATATGTGACCACGGGACCGTTTCATGAAACTTTTTGTCAGTGATTTGCATTCTGACAACTGTTAAAAGCTACTGAAATCCTTGCGTCTGATTGGCTGATAGCAAATTTGTCGGTGAAAACCTCAGACGAACTCGTTGATGAAACATGAAGGAACTTGTCGGATAAAATATCTGACAAGTCAATTATATCCGACAAGTTTTGAGAAATTCTTTAGTCTGATTGGCTGATTTCTCTGAACTTGTCGGATATAATTGACTTGTCAGATATTTTATCCGACAAGTTCCTTCATGAAATGCCCCCCTGATGAGTAGTAATGTGATTTTAGTCAATATATTTATGTATTTTGATGAAAATTCAATTGTATTTGTTGGCTAGGGTGGCTGGGTGCTGCTGCAAAACTGCCATCTGGGACTGGAGTTCATGGATGAGCTCCTTGACACAGTGACTCTCCAAGACACCGCCCATGAGACCTTCCGTATTTGGATCACCACCGAGGTCCACCCACAGTTCCCCATCAGTCTCCTGCAGGTAGAGTCTAATCTACGCACCTCTCCCTAAAAGCATTCACACCTTTAATGCTCTTGTGCTTGGACCTGTTGCAAGCATATGAGGAGTTTTATCGCAAAACGAGCTAACTCCATTCTTGTTGAGATATTTGTCATTAAAACTGCTAAAAAAGCAAAGAAAATAATAAGAAAATACAAGATATCTTTAGTCATAACTTCTAGAATATTCCTTGCTATGTCACAAGTGAGGTATTACTGGAAAGGTTTAATTTTGCTCTTTCTGATGATGGACTTACTTATACTTTGAAATGTTTAAAAATGGCGCTTAGCTCATTTTACAATAAAACTCTTGATATATTTTTTTCCCCTTCTTGTTCTTAATAGTGCTTTTGGGCCAGAAATACCATGGTATTTCATGAAGAGAACAGTAGATAGTGAATAACCACAGTTTCTACTGTATATGGCATATATTTAGAGAGTCTAGTTTGTGTGTGTGTGTGTGTGTGTGTGTGTGTGTGTGTGTGTGTGTGTGTGTGTGTGTGTGGTGTGTTTGAATTGGGACTTCTGACAATTTTGTGAGTGGTTAAATTTTGCGAATGTGGATGACAGTACTAAATGGAGAAATGTATGCATACACATTGCATTCATGTTGGGATGAGTTGATATTTTTGTGTTTTTAAATTCGCATATAGCACCCAGCTTGAGAAATTTGGGAAACTAAAAACTATGCAAAATATTCGATGCGTACAGTATTACTTCTGTATTTTGCCCATGGAAATAATGCCAATAAAGTACTGCGGTATGGAATACCGTAGGTACATTGTAATTGTAATGTGAATGTATCTAATAAATAACCGTTTTCTTTTTCTCCTCCTGGCAGTCCTCCATCAAGTTCACCAATGAGCCGCCCCAGGGTGTGAAGGCGGGCCTCAAGAGAACCTTCACCAGCATCACTCAGGACCAGCTGGATGTCATCAACCTGCCCCACTGGAAGCCCATGCTCTATGCTGTGGCTTTCCTCCACACCACTGTACAGGTTAGTGATAGGGGAGCACAGAAATGTAGGAGAGCCAGGGTTGGGGTGGGAACAAGGGGTTGGGTGTAGGGTGTGTATGTGATAACCGTAAATAATGGATTCATGAGAGAAGAAAGAGATCTTTGACACCATAAAGTTAAACTCTTAGTCCTGCTGATGGGTATAGAAGAATCTGTGTCTTCATCACGTTGAACCATGCTAGGCTTTTCAGGAAAAAAAAGAAAGAAAAATCGTTGATCTAGCATTTATATTTTCTTTTCATATCTGTTTTAGCAGTCAATTGTGTACAGAGACAAATATAATTCTGCGAATCTTTACATCAATTTGCTCCCGTTTGTTGAGTTTTAAGGTCAGCACCTTGATATCCTAGGTGGAAATTTGAGGTATATGTCATTGCAAATAACTTTTTTTTTTTTTTCGTGGGGAGGGGGGGGGGGGGGATGACATGAATATTGCACTAGATTTGAAAAGGAAGCATGGATGTGTGTCTCCATTTTGCATTGAATTCCACCAAGACTTTTGTTCTTTATCATCTTCAGATCAGAGAGAGGAAGTAGATTGGAAGCTGTTAACCTGGGTTTATTAAGAAAGGCTGGAAAACTTTTAGTCTTCTTTTATGTTACAGCTTTCTGCTTTCCACTCCACTTTTAAACTAGGAAGAAGAAAATGAAAACAAACAAACAAGCAAACAAACAATAAACAAACTTGCACCGTAAACATTAGAGGGTGTAATAACAACCATAATGTTTGTAGGTCCCTATAATCAAGAGAGAACAGTAATGATTTCAATAAGAAGCGTAATGCTGCCCTACTTAACTCTTGATGCAATCATGCTTGTTCCTTCTCAATTTTCTGTCTCTGACATGTATCTTTTGCCGCTTGTCTGCCCTATAGGAGAGGAGGAAGTTTGGGCCACTGGGTTGGAACATCCCCTACGAGTTCAACCAGGCCGACCAAGCTGCTAGTGTGCAGTTCATTCAGAATCACCTGGATGATATCGACCAGAAGAAAGTAATGGCGCATTATGAAGTGTGACCCTGCATCACAAAACAAACACGAAGTCGCCAGACATGAAATTTCAGTTAAGAGTATATTCTGAAAGAGCAGACTTTAAGCTTTAAAATGTTGTATAACTCAAATCAAGTGGACTCTCCTAACCTATTTAAATATTGGAAAGAAAGCACACACTCGGGGAAAAGTGTAAACTGAGAAAAGAGGCTCTGAAGTACAGTGTCTATTCAAGCACTAAATTTTTATCAAGACGTGCTGGCTGTGCGATGAATGGGACAAAAAACAGGATTGAAATCACTAGAGTAACAACAATGGAGGGATTATCAGATTAAATTGAAATTGAGCATGCCTTATCAACACATTCTGTCCATAATCAATGCTAACTTTCAAAGCAGTAGCATCATCCTTTCAAAAGTTATTGGAGTTGAAATTTAAGAGTGTGTACAAGGTTTTTAAGACATGATAAGGGGACTCTAAAGAAACACCTAATCACACTTTTCTACCAAAGAATCTGTTCGAGATAAACTGCTTAAAACACACTTTCCTGATCGTTTTATGATCCCAAATTTTAGCACAATGTAGAAGAAGACATGCTCTTTTAGAAAATATGAAAAAGTCAGGATCGGCTAGGTTGACCCATTTCACATATGTTCAGTCCTCACACAAAATCAGTGTGTGCGACTTTTTGCTCGTTTTGTGATGCACGCTCACAAATATATTTTGGTGGTCAGCATGTGTAGATGTAACATTGTTTTGTAAATTTTTTGATAATCAGAACATGTACGGAATAAACTTCTTCATGTTGTACATACTAATCTCTGCATACAGTGAAAATACATGTTTGTCAGTGACATCAGTGTGAGCTGAACAGAAAAGAAAGAAAAATCATTTCTTTTTTTTCTCAATTTTGCATTATACATATATGATCATTTTCGTTCACATTAGGGAGCTAGTAATATAAATAAATATGCAGTTTTGGGGCTGATAGACAAGTGAGCAGATATTAATGATAATGCAAACTTTAAGACCTTGTCATTCTACTTGTTGATATTTTGTAGGGCGTGTCATGGAATACAGTGCGCTACATGCTAGGGGAGGTACAGTACGGTGGTAGGGTGACTGATGACTATGACAAGAGGCTGCTGAATACATTCGCCAAGGTATGTATGCCATCCAACCTACAGTCCATATGGCATGTAGCAGTTTTAGCATCACATAACATGGTACTCATAGTGTCAGACCTTAGAATTAGAAAATTGGTGCCTGTAACCTCTTGTGGAAGAAAAAGCCAGGAAAATGTAAATAATTCTTGATAGGAGTCCTTCCTTTCTTTCGTGTAGGAAAAAATCAGCAAAAAAGGAAACCGAGGCAGCTGCTAATTACTATTGTATGTTTTAGCAGCATGGTTATTACAATAAACATGTCGAAGGGAAATGACATATCATCCAGTGTAGATTTGAAGACTGCTCAAAAAATTGTTTTTCTTGTTGTTTACTTTGAACCATGAGGGATCTTTTGAAATCTATGATTCGTTAAAATATGCCAGAGTTGTACATCAGTGCAAGATTTCTGATGGCCACCAATATAATAAGTATCCATGGACTAATTGTTGATGTCCGATATGTTAGAAATTTGTGTGGGGGTCACCTGCGCTGCTGTCTGTCTTTGCCAGGTCTGGTTTGGGGACCACATGTTCCACGACACCTTCAAGTTCTACACGGGCTACACCATCCCCAAGTGTAAGACGGTCCACGAGTACATGGATGTGATTGAGACCCTGCCCCTCACAGACTCACCTGAGGTCTTTGGACTGCATCCCAACGCTGACATCACGTGAGTCATGTTTTCTCCTGCCTACCATTCGGTGTTTTTTCTTTTCACACACAACCATGTACGCTGTGGTAATATTACAGTTATGACATCATCAGTGTCAATTCGCAAAAACAACATCTCGTGAAAATGTGTGTGATCTCCACATTTGCAAAAATCGGTGTGTATCTGTACGGAAAAATAACAGCTTATGCTGTACTTGATGATTGTTGTTTTCTAATGATGATGCAGTTACCAGAGCAACACATCCAAGGAGGTGCTGGATACCATCCTCAACATCCAGCCCAAGGATACGGGTGGGGGCAGCGGGGAGACTAGGGAGAGCATCGTCTACAAGCTGTGTGATGACATGCTGGAAAAACTCCCAGCCGACTACATCCCCCATGAGGTACAGCTCAGTGTATTCAGTCAAACCTGTCTCTAGTGACCACTGTCTTTAGCGACCACCTGACATATGCGACCACTAAACACATTGCTCCACAAGAGAAAAGCCATGTTAATGACCCTGTTTATAGTGGCCACCTGTCTGCAAAGGCCACTTTTTCTAATATTTTAACTAATATATAAACAAACAAAAAAAAAACACTCATACCAAAAAAAAAAAAATGAAATTGCAAGGTTATAAAAGATTCTGTGGTGAATATGTACTTTGCAATTCAACTCAAGCTGATAGTACATGCATGATACAAAAGTTACAACAGGTTTTACTTACTCTATCTGATGATAAAATACCTTAAAAATTTTAACAAATGGCTTTTAACCCGTTTTTCCGATCATACTGCTCAACTTGTGCCTCTGCCCCGTCGCTTTTTCCAGGTCAAGGCTCGCCTGCAGAAGATGGGTGCCCTCTCCTCCATGAACATCTTCCTGCGCCAGGAGATCGACCGCATGCAGCGCGTCATCAGCCTGGTCCGCACCACCCTGACTGACCTCCGACTGGCCATAGAGGGCACCATCATCATGAGTGAGGTATTGACCAATTCTGTGACGCGCTATGTGTATTTTTGGCATGGGCAGCACCATTACGCGGTGTCTCAGCGGACTCCCCCTTCCCACTCCCCACCCCTCCCCCTACATTAGCACGCGCGCAAAATGAAAAACTGATGCATGGTTGCTTTAGCCAATGGGCGTCTCGTACTGAGTGCGCGAATGCTTGCTTAGTGTGCGAACCTTTGTTACAAGTGCGCGATAAACCTTTTGCCCCGGGGGTGGGGGACAGCGGGGGGGGGGGGGGGGGGTCGGCGCTGAGACACCGCAATTTGAGCTCATGGCTGCGCCCAGTGCCATAAAATGTCTGCTGCCCTCAACGAACCCGAATCGGTCAATAGGGAAGGAGGGGGAGGGGTGGGGCAGGGTTGGGTGGGTGCAGAAGACTTTGTACTTCCCCCTGTGTGCCCATTGTGGCAGGCCCTCATGCAAACAGACCGGTACGCTATTTGAGCTGTGGTATCAGTAACCAATGAAGTCTCATAAAATTAAATATTTGAGGCCTGAAACCAGCTGTATTTACCAGCTGTATTATTTACAGTGCAAATACCCCAGTTCCCCAGAAGGTTTTGTGTTCAAATTTGGTAGCCCTTTTGTGCAATACAGTCTTGCTTCTGACAGATTTATCAGAAAATTGCATCTGATATCAAAATGTAATGTGACCAAATCTATATTAAAACATATGTGTATGAAACAGTGATTGCCAAAAGCATTTGAATTATCTCCTTTCTAAGTTGAATTGCAGTGGGATTTTCAGTTGCCTTGCAAAGAGTGTCTTATTAGCTGCAAGTTGCATAAATTATGCTGTAATACACATGTATATTTCCAGTTTGAGCTGTCATTGCCAGCTTGTGTTTTAAAGACAGATACATTATTGCTATGGAAGTGCTCCAAACCTTTTTGATTATTGTATTACTATAGTGCAATTATTATAAATGTGAATTCAAAAATATCATTGATCATTATGTATCTTGTATTTCATATTGCATTTCTTGTTTACTTTCATATAAATCATTTTTCATTTCTACAATCTTGGGTAATGACTGGATTGCCCTCATGAAGGATTGCAACTGTTATGTTATGCGATATCTGCAAAATTTAATTTGTGTAATTGCCTGTCACATTCCAACCCTTCCTCAGAACCTACGAGACGCTTTGGACAACATGTACGACGCCCGGGTGCCCGCCCTGTGGCGCAAGGTGTCTTGGGAGTCCTCCACTCTGGGCTTCTGGTTCACCGAGCTGATCGAGCGCAATGCCCAGTTCTTCTCCTGGTGCTTCGAGGGACGACCCAACGTCTTCTGGATGACTGGATTCTTCAACCCTCAAGGCGAGTGCTAATAGCATTGGAACCTAAACCTAGCAAAGTTAGATAAACAGCCACTCCTCCGGGTTTCCAGCCCATCAGGGAAATTAGATAAATGAATTTACTTTTTTCCAGTCAGGAAAAAGTCAGGGAATTTTGATTGGCCCCAAAATCGAAAATAGTCAGTAAGACTCTGTCGTATTTTGTATATCAAAACAACATCCACTGGATGAAACTGGATGAAAATTGGATATGAAACTGGAAAAGCATTGAAATAATTATCATGGAAAGTTGATACTTCATCAGGAAAAAAAAAAAAAAATCAGGGAAAAATCAGGGAATTCTGTTTTCTTGAAATGCTGGGAACCCTGCTCCCATTCTAACAAACATGGTTATAATGGAATGTCGTTGCAACAAAGTCAAAATTCAGGTCCCAAAATTATTATCTATATTCAATTACCTTCGTATACTTTATTTGATTTGCTATAATGAAAGTTTGATGTAATGAAAGAAAACTGCTAGTCCTGAGGACTTTGTTGGAACAGGAATTGTCTGTAGCCCGATACCTGATATAACAAGGTAATTTTTGCAGGTCTCATTTCCCTGTATACTACTTTATTTTCATCCCTAATATTACGAGATACAAGATACAGATATTGTATATCAAGATAATTGCATTAGTCCCAAGCAGCTTTAAAAATGAGGTGCCCTGTGCAAGTTTTTCTAATCGAGTTCTTTCTCTTTGACACCATTGGATAGAGACAACTAGAGAATAAGGACCTTAATACGAGAAGGGTAGGAGTGAACGGGTCCCAACATTTGCAAACTTAATATGTGAACCCTGTGTCAGTGTGCAATATTATTGCAGAGAAGTAAAATTGACAGCTTATTTTTGTTTTGGTTTTTTTTTTTAACTTTTAGCCCCCCATGGACTATTTTATTATCTCCATGTCAACATAGTACAACTCAAATATTCAACCATTATCTCTTTTTTTTAAAAACATTTTTTGTGTAAACATTTACACAGCTTATTGATTGATTTATGCCTCCTAAACTCCAGGTTTTCTCACAGCCATGCGGCAGGAGGTGACCAGGGCACACAAGGGCTGGGCCCTGGACTCTGTCACCCTGCACAACGACGTCACCAAGTCCTTCAAGGAGGAGATTGGAGCACCCCCAGCGGTGAGTCAGAAATTTGCCTTCGTACACCCTCTGTTGTATCTCCCTCATTACACACAAACTCAGTGACACACATGCACACACCAATATAATAATCTGTACAGGGCTTCAGGCAGTGGTCTGTGTGCTGAAGCTTTTTCACTCCTTATTTGCCAAGGAGCAGCTCTTAAAATTGCGCCAATGAGTCAAATGTGCGCAAATTGAACACACATACCTATGAACAAAAATCTAATGTGGTACACAGAGAGTTAACTTGTTAAGTTTTTTCATCAGCATTCAGTAATTCATCCAGACTAGACCGACTTGTAAGTTTGCAGCAAGCTCACTCAGGTGTGGCGGTCCATTAGAAAAATCCAAAAAAAAAAAAAAGCAACATCCATGCACACACTTATACATGAAATTAACCCATTGAGGATGAGCTGATTTTGCTATAAAGTAACACCCATTTCCAATTAGACACTTGCCCAAGCATGCTCAGGACTAGCCTTCAATGGGCTGAAAGCCAGTGTGGTATGGAATTTGTAAGTCAGTGAACTTGAATAAAGATTTTGGAGTAGAAGATGTGACAGTTTTTCTTTATCAGCAACATTGCCCATTCTTCTAAGTAATTCCACCACCCTTCCAAATTCATTGCATGATGGGGTAAGACAGTATAAGTTTTCCACTTCCTCTTCGACTTGAAGGACTTTCCATATTCTGAGTGCTTGCAATACTGTGTGTCTCAGAATTAATGTGTGAGGCCTGTACTGGGAATAGCAATATAGATTAAATTTTACTTTTACATTTTTGTTATAAAATCATATGACTCCACACTGCAGGAGGGCGTGTACATCCATGGCTTGTTCCTGGACGGTGCCGGCTGGGACCGTCGGGGCACCAAGCTGATGGAACCATCACCCAAGGTTCTCTTCACACTGCTCCCTGTGGTGCACATGTTCGCCATCAACTCCACGGCGCCCAAGGACCCACGCCTCTACCAGTGCCCCGTCTACAAGAAGCCGGGCCGCACCGACCTCACCTACATCACGTTCATCGTCCTGAAGACCACGCCCAGTCCGGACCACTGGACCCTCAGGGGCGTGGCGTTGCTGTGCGACACCAAGTGAGCTAGCTAGGGGGGCTCTGACAGCAACATCTGTGTCAGCCGTACTAACAACACCCTTCAATTCATACCCCTCTCTATGTATGTATGGACATCAGTTCTTGATATTCAAGTGCACTTATGCTGTTTTGTCTTAGAGAAATTGAGTTTGTGTTATCTTGGTTTGTTTTACTGCCCAGTTAGGCTATTTGGACTCTTTCTGTTTTGGAAAAGACTAGTTTGTCACATTTTTCTTGCATCTCAAGTTGTATAGATACTCGAAGTTTGAATGGTTGACTTTTGCCTTGAGAGGCTAGCATTTTTCAATTATTTTTCTTATTTCAATGCATTATACTAGATTTATGACGAAATGGTATTATCTTAAAGTAAGCCAAAATCTTTGTGGAAATTACTTTCTCCTTATGTGTTTTTATTCTTGGAGAGATTAGATCAGAGTCTACTGAACACTTCAGCACCAAGTACTTTATTTGTGTATGCAGGTGATTCCAAATTACAGATTACGGATAGTTAACATACACTGTCCAGAATAATATTAATGCAAGATAGCCACAGCCTTGCCTTATGTTGTCCAGAAACCATACCGTTGATGTTTTACCAGGTTCGTTTTATTAGAGTTCTTAACAAGTTACTCCACTTCATTCTCAAACAAGAGAGTGTTTTGGAAAATGTTAGAAAAGAGTGTTTGTGCCTTACATTTATACTTGAAAATGATTAATTTGCCTTCGTTACCTTGTTGAAAAGTTGAAGTTTTAAGCATGTCATATACTTGTTTGACAACTTCCAGAAAAAAAAAAAAAATGTTCAATCACATATTGTTTTGTATGTAATGATGAAAGAAATCCACTTGTTGCCAGTAATTGAACAAACAGATTACACTCTGAATTAACTCAGCACTGAAATTCCCAATCACAAATGTTGTTTTCCAATATTCAATGATATTTTTCCTTGAAATTGCAGATAAAACCAACTTATGCTGGAATCAGATGATAATGAAAGAGGTTAAAGTGGATAGAATATGTCATTTATGGAATGAAATAGCTATTGTCAGAGAATTGTCGAAACATCATCTTGCTGACATTGTGACATCACACGGCACCTTGTTGTTGGATGAGAGAGAAACAGAGAAATTGCAAGTAAACCTGTCACAATGATATGATTTACGCTTTCACAAACTATTCAGTAATTGATGGCATATGAAATGAAATTGAATAAATTCACACAATTTACTTGACTGATCATTGCTAACTTGCTCATCTTTTTATTCTGTGTAGCATTTTTAAATTGATTTTGATAAAAAAAAGGTCGCTAGGAAAGACACATGCTCCATGTGCATTGTGATTATAGCCCTTTGACCACTTTGGAGTGTGCGCTGTCATTGGTTAGTGTAGGTCTAGATGCATGCTTGCATATTATAATGTGTGTGTTTATGCATGTCTGTGCGTGCTTATGTATGTCTGTGCATGTGTGATGTTGCAAGGGAAATTTTACATAGCTGATTACCCTATGTGAAACTCACTGGAAGCTGAGTTTGCTGGCCACGCTGTGTGCAAGAAAGGTTCTTACATGCTTGATGCGAATGATGGCATCTCCCCATATCTTGCTTGCCGAAAGTGACTGGACAAATTGTAAATCCATGCTAGGCCTTTAAAGTTTGTCATAAACGGCAACGTTATATTTACAAAGGTGATTTAAATTCAGACCATGGTTTAAATTTAGTCCATGAACTAAAATAAGCGTGAAATAGGCGTACCTTTGACATGCATGTGTTTGTTACTGGGGGTCTGTTGACGTTCAATGTACACAATCTGTCACACGTGCATTCTATTTACACAGGAGAATTTGAACCACCTTCATGAATTCAGGCCTACTGTGTTAAGCAAAACTTTGTTTACAGCAAAAACAGGACTCACAAACACATGAGGGATACTGCCTTGCATTTTTATTGCATTATGTAATAACATACTTCAGCATACATCTTTGTGATTGGGTATCAGCTTTCTGAAATATTAGGATAAGTGGAGGTTGATTTAAATATTTGTGTTTTCTCTATTCATATTACAATTTAAGTAAAATTGTTCAATGATCTACTGAAACCATAATCTTTAGAAAAGACTGCAAAGTACTGTATGTATTTCCTTTGGTAAAAGGCAAAGTCGCAAAATCAGTAGTTTATTTGGGTTGAAAAAGTAACTATGAACATAATGACTACTACCTCCTTCAACTTGTATACGACTGAATCATTTTACCAAACACATATATATATTTTTTTTTTCATTGAACTATGTCATAAGTCAAACAGATAACGGGTTCAGAAATTATTGTTTATCAAAATCTACTCTCTTGAATTGTAATATCAATTAATCTGTGGCCTTCTTGAGAAGGCCTTCTTTTGACCATATCAAATTCTAAAAAGTGATGTGAATCTTCATGATAGCCTTAGCTGCTAATTATTAATTTTCATAGTAGTTTTGATAGAATATTGAATAGAGCCTAAATAATTTCAAGCATTTCCTACTGGATAATTTGCTATCTAAATTAACATGAGGATGACATTACCCGTACCATTTACTATGAAGGAGTTCCTTATCTAATATCTCATTCTTTCATTTGCAGGATTCTACATTAAGACATGGGCTGTTGCCATTCCTTTTTATTTTCAACAAAAATGAAAGTATAGAGCAAGGGAGGAAAGTCAATACAAAGAATTAAAAGTTATCTTATTAGAAAGAAGATGAACTAATATCAGAAAGAATAGGCCTATGAATTAATATTTTTTGTTTACAAATTTTAAAGTCCATAGCTCCAAGAATCCAATGATAAGGGAAAATACAATGCCTCACAGCTGCTCTATAATCAACAGATATACAATGTACATTGTACATACAAGCAGAGGAGCGCATTTTGATTTAAAATGGGAAATGCAAGTGTACAGTATGGTCAGTGGTGATGGACACAATTTCAGCGCAAAAACACTATAGACCTACTGAACTTTGATAAAATGATTAATTATTCCCATTTTGTGTGTTTAGGTCTACTCTTGAATCGTGCAAGAGCCAAGAGGTATGTTGATCTACAGATTTCAGTATTGTGTTAGATGCAGACCTGTCATTCTGTGTGAAATGTAAACTTCAGATTTTTATACTATGCTTAACTGGTACATCAATACTAGCTAAAATTTCTTACTACTCATACCCTCTAAAACTCAAACAGAAACAGACGAGCAAACAATTGCAAACATCATTTTAAGTGATAGAGGAATTACAAAACATACTGGGCTTTTTGTGAACTACAGAATAAAAAAATAACAAAACAGAAAGAAACAGTTTGTTTTACAGACCTTCACACTACACAAAGACGTACATCAGCAATCGCATTGGAGCCTTAATACCCCTGCGATTTTGCTTCATTCGCGTCGTTTGTCCTCATCTAATCCAGCGTCATAAACTAACATATCAGATTTAGTTGAAAAATGAAGAAAATGGTGAGTTATTATCCCTGTTTGGTCTGTTTCAACGCAGGCAGGTTAACCACGCGATAAACGAAAGTAGGAGGCACAGGAGAATTTGCGCGGTGACCCGATGACCCGCTCCGGTATCATCCACCGTCAGATCTTCACCATAGCGATCAAGGAGGACCATCATTACCCCATTGGTCCAGCCAAATCCAGCCTGTCCAGATTAAAAAGTGACAAAAATAAATCCCCACACAACAGTCAAACGCATACATAAAAAAAGAAAGAAATAAAGTAACATTTGACAAGGCATTCTGTTCTTGCACAATTAAATACTCTCAAGGAAGAGACACAGAATTTTAATCATTCCTAATTTTAGACTGTCTACTGTTGCCCTAGAGTTTTTGAAAATGTGTACTAAAGTTCTACTCTGACCAAGGAGTTGCTCAAGCCAGGAAAACTGCAATCGTTCACAGCTCTTCCCTTTAACTTTCAATGATCATGAATTCTGGTTGACTGGATGAGGGCTGAATGCTTTGAAATTGGTCTTCTATTTGGTTATTAATCATGACCATGCAGATCTGTCATTTATCATCAGTATCTGTGTAATCAAATGCCTTCAATTTGTAATATTTTGTGCGGACAAACCTCCATACTTACTGCAAGTTTTGTTTTTTTTTACACACTAAAGGTGCAAATTACACTGTAAAACAAGAGAGTAGGGGCCTATATCTTCTTTTATTGTAATTATTAGGCACGTTTTAGACAATTGAAATGAACTTTCAATATTCTTTTCGTAAATGGAAAAGCCACCACGCTTACCCCCCCCCCCAAAAAAAAAAAAATAATAATAATTGGGGGGGGGGGGGTGGAGGCACTCCAAATGAACATCCAATTAGTTATATCAGTTACACACCCAGTGTTTCACTTATCGTGTAGATATATGTTAAGGAACTCTTCTAACCTTTTTCAGTTAAAAAGGTAATCTGCAAATAATATTTTATCTGCAAAAAATATTTTATCTGCAAATGATATTCTATCTGCAAACAGTAAGTCCTACAAAACAATGACATTTCAGCCTATTGCCAACCACTAAAAGCTTATTTGCGGGTTGGCCTTTTGTTGTGTTCTCACCTGTACTGCGTATTCTCCGCCGTGGCCAGGGATCCCTTGATTTTCCACGTCGTACTATAAAAGAATACACATCAATAATGCTTGACAATGAGACACTTTTGTATTCCATTTCGTCCTTCGCATGGAATTGTATAAGAAAGAACTGCACTGGCGTAAAGGGACCCCCCCCCCCCAAAAAAAAAAAAAAAAAAAGTGCTGGTAATTACCATGGATCACACCCAAGAATGTAAAAAAACAAAAAAAAATATTTGTGTTGTGGTTTCTTTGTAATTTTCATTAAAAAAAACTTTGTTATAACCGAACAATGATAGTATATTATAAACATACATGTATTACAAAAATTATAATTTTGGGACCTGAATTTTTATTTTGTTGCTACGAGAATTTCGTTATAACCATGTTCGTTATATTGGGAGTGTACTGTATCAAAATTTCGTTTTAATCGAACAGTATAGTATATGAACATAGTTATAAAGATGATAAGTTTGGATCTGAATTTCGATTTTGTTGTAAAAAGAATTTTGTTATTACCGTGTTCGTTAGAGAGTGCACCGTCAACTTGTTTTCGTACCCTGAAATACATATTGAGAAATACATGTATAACTATCAAAATACTTAAGGTTTTTAAGGGTCCCCTGTACCTTCCCCCCAAATTTCGGTAAATCGATGGTGGTGAAGAGAATGCATGTGTACCTTTTCAAACATAAGTCCAGTCAGATTATAAGCCCGCCAGTTGGTGCGCGTCCAGTTCAGGGCCAGGCTGAAGGCGAGTTCGTTGGCCTCCGTCAGCTGGCTGTTGTAGAGGGTCTCGATAACAATGTCCTGGAGGGGCGGCCAGGCGTTGGGATAATCCCACTGCTGGCCAGACCGCACGAGGGAAGTGGGGATTCCCCCTGGGTACGAGAGAACATCTTCGTCCTAGGAGGAGAAGAGAAGAAAGTTCACGTAAATTATAAAACCGAAGAAAGACGTAATAAACTAACTGAAATTTAGTTTGCTTTTCTCTATTACAGACACAAGAAACACGTCGCCTTTCCTATTTAAAAAAAAAATCAAAATGAAGCGAGTGCGTTTATTGTAATAGCAGTCATCAGACCAATGCTTCGAGAAATTGATGGAAAAGATTTACGATATCCCAGCAAAAACGAGTGGTAGATTAGTGATGAGTGCTAGAATTAAATTTTGACAGTTCAGCATATTTCTATACGTTCAAAAGTTTGTGGACGTGATACACTGTGACCATAATATTACAAACACACACACACACACTGCACACAGTCATGACAGACACACGTAGGGCCGGGCCGCGATACAGAATGACATTGTGACAACACATGTTTCGTCAAGGTGTGACAACACATGTTTCGCCAAGGTGTTTCAAGAATGTGTAAAGATGCGTTTGATATGCACTGCGTACGGATGACATTTCGCAAAACGGGAGGCATTATACGCAAGGGAGAGCGAGTCAAGGGGAAAATATACCCTTCAAGACGGCGTATGTTTCCTTTCAGATTCGATTAGGTCAACCTGTTTATCTTCATGTGCAATAAATCAGTAAGTTAATATCAGAGGAAGACAGAGAAAGGCTAAAATGTAGCGAACGCTGGACAAAGACCGAAACCTTAGAATTCTTTTCGAAGATAGGCCCGGATATTATTACTCTATCCAATCACATTGTCTGTAAGATTTAAATACCTTGATTAATCTGATACCATAGCTAATCCAAGAAACTCACGTGTGTTTATTTCTTTTTGTTATTGTTTTTTTTTTTTTCTGGGGACAGGGGGTCAGACAAGCCTGGAACAACGTTTCACGCCGAAATGGTGTCTCCGGACAACTTGATCTCGATTCGTGTCAAACAACCTTTCATAGTCAAAACCTGAGCACAAACCATGCCGAAATGGTGTCGACCTCCGGACAACTTGATCTCGCTTCGAGTCAAACAACGTTTCATAGTCAAAACCTGAGCACAAACCATGCCGAAATGGTGTCGACCTCCGGACAACTTGATCTCGCTTCGAGTCAAACATCGTTTCGTAGTCAAAACCTGAGCACAAACCACGCCGAAATGGTGTCGACCTCCGGACAACTTGATCTCGCTTCGAGTCAAACATCGTTTCATAATCAAAGCCTGAGCACAAACCATACCGAAATGGTGTCGAACTCCGGACAACTTGATCTCGCTTCGTGTCAAACATCGTTTCATAGTCAACATGGTCAAAGCCTGAGCACAAACCATGCCGAAATGGTGTCGACCTCCGGACAACTTGATCTCGCTTCGAGTCAAACATCGTTTCATAGTCAAAGCCTGAGCACAAACCATACCGAAATGGTGTCGACCTCCGGACAACTTGATCTCGCTTCGAGTCAAACATCGTTTCATAGTCAAAACCTGAGCACAAACCACGCCGAAATGGTGTCGACCTCCGGACAACTTGATCTCGCTTCGTGTCAAACATCGTTTCATAGTCAAAGCCTGACTACAAACCATACCGAAATGGTGTCGACCTCCGGACAACTTGATCTCGCTTCGAGTCAAACAACATTTCATAGTCAAAACCTGAGCACAAACCACGCCGAAATGGTGTCGACCTCCGGACAACTTGATCTCGCTTCGTGTCAAACATCGTTTCATAGTCAAAACCTGAGCACAAACCATACCGAAATGGTGCCTCCGGACAACTTGATCTCGATTCGTGTTAAACATCGTTTCATAGTCAAAGCCTGAACACAAACCATGCCGAAATGGTGCCTCCGGACAACTTGATCTCGATTCGTGTTATACATAGTTTCATAGTCAAAACCTGAACAAAAACCACGCCGAAATGGTGTCTCCGGACAACTTGATCTCGATTCGTGTCAAACAAAGTTTCATAGTCAAAGTCTGAACACAAACCATGCCGAAATGGTGTCTCTGGACACCTTAATCTCGCTTCGTGTTATTGACTCGTTTTTTAGGCTCCAAAGTGCTTTTGAATAACCACCTGGTCTTGTGATTACCACATCATCTGATTCACATTTTATGGGATGTAATAATAATATAAAAAAGATAATGACACGGAAGATGTTTACACGCTAGCCATCAAGTGAAAATAAAGTAGAAACCTTTCGTCCTCTATTACCATTTTTGATTACCGATTTGACAAAATTGGTTGTGGTCATCCGTAGCTTTCATACAAGACGCGTGATGGTTATTTCGCCAGAAAGTTTATTTTTAATAGGCTCTGTATATTTCCTCTCTTAGATAAAAGAAATACCAATAGATTTCACACACACACACACACACACACATCACTGAATGTGGCCAAATTGGATTGATATTATTTTCACGGATATTGCCGAGAATAATATCATTCTTATCTTTCTTCGTGGATCTCGTGATAGATATTTATAAGCTGGAAGTTAGTGCATTGTACAATATAATTAAGCGTCGATTTTGATTTTTTTTTTAATACCTGAAGATAATGTAAGACATTCTGTTCAATTTCCTCCGTTTTGTCCACACAGTTTGCCCACAGCGGCATGATGTTGGACGGGTAGAATTTGTCGATGAGGGTATCGGTGTCGAGGTCGTAGTCGAGCCAGACTCCTCTGGTCTCGCTCCACATCAGCGCGTTGAGGGCTTCCTTGCGGTCATTGAAGGCTTGGCGGTACTCTTCTGCTTTTTCGCTTTCATCTGTCGAAGTGAAAAATGGATGTTTGCTTTATATGCCCGACAGAACCCTCTTATTCGATGACCCTCTCTTGTTATAACGAATGTTTTTCTCTCTCGCAGCTGCGAAAGTGGTCAATCTTAAGAGAAGAGGGTGGGGCTTAAAGAAGACACTAATTGTCGCAATCTCGACTCACTCTACTATCTAGATTGGAATGACGATGCACTTTCCCCCACCTATCTCGCTCATTAGGTCTATCAGAGAATGCATCTAACTTTATCCTATGATATTTCCAGTCTAATCGATGGCTAATGAGTTAAAAATAAATTGCTATTCGTCCCAGCAAACAGAGTGCATTCTCCTATTTGGAAGTCTACAGAAATCATGTACCAGCGTATAGTATAATAGACCTATACAATGTTGTCAGTTGCAAGCAATTTGATCAACAGAGAAAAGTTTTGAGATCTCAAGAATTTTTCGTCACCTATCACATCGAGCATTTCCGCTAGCGCCCATTCTGAATGGCAGAGTACGCTGTTCAGATCGACCGGAACTACTTCCTTGGTGCGAATGGAGCTCAACGTCTGCTCTTCACCGAACCATCGCGTGGAGAAATCCCAGCCGCTTTCCGCCGCCGACGCGAGATTGGAATAGACTTCCGCTGCAGCATCTTAAAAAAAAAAAATAAAAAAAAAAAATCGAGGGGCAAAATTCCGACAATTAGCTGCAGGGATACATTTCGCATGTTTGTTTGTCTGTCTGTCTATCTATCCATTTATCTATCTATCTATCTATCTATCTATCTATCCATCTGATTATCATTACCCTTCGTTTTAAAAGTGGAAAGACATCAATGTGATGATTATTATAGTTATAGTCTTAAACTTTAGTAAAAATCAATGAAGGACTTTATTAACATTATTTTCAACGGTTTGTCAAATACACTTAGACTCACGCTTATACTTTTTCGTTTACAATACCATTTTGCTTTGACAGAGTAAGAATAATCTGCGGTACGGCAAACGATCACAATTCATCTCTTACCTTCATCAAGCCCTTCTGCAGTTTCAATGTCTTCGCGATAAGACTCCGGACTGAATTTATGATAACAGAAAAAAAAGAAGACTTAATTAATGGCTGATCGTTGTTATACATTCAGAAGTTTGCACCGTCTTTGCTATTCACAGAGTAACCCCCCCCCAAAAAAAAAAAAAAAACAAAACAAAACAACCGAAACTAAACAGAACACCAACTGCATATGCTTCGGATATATTGATCCTTTAAAAATGTTAGTGCGCTTTTGTATCTTTTTTAAATCATTCACTTTTATAAACGCAGTGTGCATCTAATCACCGACCTTGGTGAATGGCAAAAGAAAAAGAAAAATCTCTTTGTTAGAATAAGAGGTCAACCGTATGACATATTGAAGAAACTACTACATAGTAAGAAAATGTCATTATCTTTCGCAATTCAGTGATTTGATAACCACACGGCAGTAAATGAGAAAAAGAATACCAAATTTAGTTTAGTTCCAGGCTGGAGATTGCATGCTTGTCATAGGTGAGTGTATGCTGGAAGAGCTTATAACGATGATATTAAGAACTAATTGCAGTGTTCGCCATTTTTTCTTTTTATCAAATTATGACATAAAATGCAAATTCAAATCACAATTGAGCATTAGAGTACACCGAACTACGGACAGTGTAAAAATCAAAGGAAATGCAGACAAGGAGGCAAACGATTAAACAGATTTGTTTTCGCGCAGTTCGTGCGAGCAAAAAATAGGGTGAAAATAAAGGCATGCGAATATTCTACCTGCTGTATATACCACTATGTAATGTCTTGATTCTGCGGAATATTCAAAAATGAAAATAAAAATTCATCTAGTATACTCAGTAATTCGCGAAAAATTATTCACGCGAAAATATGCACATTAACATGCTGGTTAGTTAACAGAATATAAGGAAAGTACGACAAAAGTGTACCGAGGCATTCCCATAAACACGTTGTAGCGATTGAGGGTATAGACCTCCGAGCCGCTTGTGATGTTGATCGATCGCTCGTCCATCCAGAATCGATATTCCTCCTCGAGATCGGCCATGAATTTACGCACAGTGTCAACATCCTCAGTCGCCTGGTAGTAGAGATAGACTGAAGGGATAAGGAACGGGGGTTGGCTCCTTTTCTGGTAGTAGACCCGGTTCCCGTTTGGCACGTGACCAATACTGACAGAAGGTTCAAAAGTGAAATAATGTTACGAAAATGCATTAGCGTCAAGGGGGGGGGGGGGGAGCGTTGGTGCGAACTCATCCCCTTCAGACCCTTAAAAAAAAGGTTTACTTATTAAAGTACGCACGAAAAAAATAACCTCCCCACTCACTTTTTTTTTTTTGCTTGTCAGCTGAAGAAACGCAGAAGTGGAGTCAGACAGTTGCGCTGAAGGCCCTAAAATATAAACGCACCACCCCCCCCCTCTTGAAAAAAAAAAAAAAAAGAAAGAAAGGAAATATGACGCCCCTGAAATGTATAATGTTGCCGGCCTTTAAAGAGCGAGATCGACATGCTAACTTGGAAAATTGAGGAAAAAGCAAATTATTGCATGCAAAGAAAAGTAAAACATTTGACCAAAAACTTGAAACGGGAAATTGTCAAAAAGAAAAGGAAAAAAAAAAGGCACGGAATAAAACAATGGGACCAGACAAAGGTAGAATGGCAATTTTGGTTTGCCTATGATAGCATGGACAGCTGATCCTTCGCTGAGGGACCTTTGATCTTCCGTACAATAAGTGCGATTAAACATTAATGTGCATTTTTTTGAAGCCCAGTTATGTATTAACAAGGATAGGAATTTTTGATAAGGCCAGGTTGCCTGACCAAAGAGAGAGAAAGAGAGAGAGAGAGAGAGAGAGAGAGAGAGAGGGGGGGGGGGGGGGGAGACCCAACACATAAGGGTATTTCGCCCAAGTCATGATTTCATTAATATTAGAAGGGACGCTTCACAAAGAGATAACACAATGTAAATGTTAATGTCTTCATGCATAATATATTCCAGTTCCTGACAAAAATGCAGTTCTTCTGTATTTACAGGCGTCGATGAGTCATTCCTACGTCGAATCTAGCCACCCTGTTTTACCTTAAACTTCATTAACGTCAAGGGTGAATTCTAATAGTCTCGTAAACACCAAGCCAGCTGATTCAATTTTATCAGTAAATAAATTTTATCAGTAAATCTTATCAATTACTTCAACTTTGTATTTTAGTCTTAAATATCTAAATCTGAAAGACGGTATTCTCGATTGTGGAAATATCTATCAATATTTCATCAACAAATTGTATTTATTCCCCCCCCCCCCCAAAAAAAAAGAAAAAAAATACAGGCTTCGAGACTGACTACAACATATCATTTACAACCATGTGATCACACTGACGAGTTGTTTTTAATAGAAAATTTCGAAGGTTTAAGATTCATTTTCATATCAATTAGTACGAGTTGCAAAAAAGTATTTGATAATGTATTTTGTAGAAATTCCTGCTCATTTAGTAAATTGCTACAAGAAGATCCAACGAATTTCATTCACCTTTCCTCTGCACCATCCTTACCCAGAATACTTTTGTTTATATAGGATCAATGTTTTCGAATCAACTACGTGATGATCTAAAAAAATGCACCAAGTCTAGCGGTATTCCAAAGAAAATTTAAGACAGTTTTGATTTCTTTTTGAAATAGTATTCTTTTTAATCTCATTTGCATAATTTCTCTAACGTCAATTACCGTGCCCATGCATGCCAATGGAAAATGTCTGGCAATCTCCATAGCTTTGCATGTGCATGCTGCAGACCCCTACCTTCTCTCTTATAGTCTTCCTTCCTTCCTTCCTTCCTTCTTTCCTTGCCTTCCTTCCTTCTCCCTTTAATCTATCCCATCCCACTGTCTCTTGTTTGTTCTGTATACGTCCTTGTTTCCCCTGAACGTCTTGTACTTGTATGTATACTTTATTCTTTTTTTTTATTGTAAGTTCAATTTCTTTACCGGCTCACATCTCCACAAGCTTGTCTTTTACGTGAGCATCTCTTTTTTTTTTTAATAAACGAAATTATTTTGAACGATAGATTCATATATTACAATGTTTATTATGTTGCAATACAATGTGCATTTTGTTTTCCTTGATTTCATTCGAATTGAATTGAAAAAAAAAAATCCTCGTCAGCTGAGGTTCAGAAACAGATTAAGTTATGGAACGTATACCTTTTTCTTTTTTTGCGCAAGATTGATTAAACTAATATGGTAACATCCTTTCTCTCCACGGAAGGAATGGTAGCGGGATGACGAACGTATTACAACGCAGTACACAATCTCCCTGTACTGGGCAAAACCATTCAGCATTTAAAAAAAAAAAAAAAAAGGGGGGGGGGGCAATGGGGTGCATGCAGTGGGGGTCTATGAATCCATAGCAGGACTGCTGCTACCCTACAGGGGATATGATATCTTCTCCCTGTGCGTGGTCATAGATTGCCAAAAAAGACATTATTCTCCCTGTGCGTGGTCATAGATAGCCAAAAGAGACAATACACGTAATATTCCAAATTTCTTTTTTTACCTTTTTACCATGGAAACGAAGTTAGACAGCATCCCTTTCACTGTTTCCGTCATCTCACTGAGAAGCAAACCCTTGAAGATCCAATAGGAATCCCTGTCAGTGTATTATATGGGATATGTATTATCAAGGACACAAGAGAATACTACAACATACAACGTATTGATTGCATTTATTTTCGTTGCGCTGTTCACCTAAGTTTCAAAGTACTCAAGTTTTGATATGAAAATGAAAAGTTATGAAAATGAGCGGGTGTCTGAAGCCACTTGTCGCAGTGATGTTTAGGCGCATAGGAGTTCCATACAGTTGAAAAAGTGGATTAGACATAAGATTTTTATTTTTTTTTATTTTCATATTTCCTAGGCTTAAAAAGAATCACGTAATAGAATCGATGAGTGAACGAGCGAAGATTTAGCACCTTTTGTACAATTTGCAAAAGCGGCTTAATTAAAGATAAGGTGGAAATGTGGACGAAGTAGTTGCCCTTTTTGCAAAGAGTTTGACCAGTCAGATCCTGTGTATTTTGTGTGTGTTAGTGTGTGTGTGTCAGAGAGAAAAACGGATACGAGTCTTACCAGTAATAGAATTCTCTGAATCGACCACCAGGAACAACAAACGGGTCCTCAACATACTGAAGTGAATATCGATCTGCATTGTCAGACACATCCACGTTAATCTGTAGCGCAGAACAACAAAAATCATCAAAAAGAAACATGCATGACTGTGATATATCATGCATGTATCACATTTCCTAATTTCATAAACATTGCGTTTATTTGATTTCCTTGGTATTGTTTATTCACGAATTTGAGCGCATCCTTTATGAGCGAATATTTTCAACAATCTTCAAAGAAGGATGTAATGTACAAATGGAAAAGGGCATTCCAATCAAAGGATACGCATCCAGCCAAATTTTTAAAATCCGTTTTCGACAACTTCATAGAAAATTTTTGAAAAAAAAGAACAGAGGCAATAATATCAATTATCATCATCTTCCTTCAAGAATTGCACAGACGTTCACTTAAAGATACTCGGTTCTTTTGGATAAGGGGTGGTGGTTTAGCATCAGTACATATTCAGTCATGGGCTTTATTACAGAACTTCATACACCCTTATACAATCACTATTTATGAATACAATGGAAGTGATTTTATCACGTAGCAAGTTTCGTCTCTCTCTCCCTCTCCCTTTGACGGTCAACAAATAGGATTACAGTGCACTGATATCAAATTTTCTTGGACTCGGAGTAAAAAGCACAATGTTTAAACAGACTTGTTTAACCGTTATACTTTGAATGTTTTTCTTTTCCATGCTTTTTCCATATATATTTGCTGTGTCTTTTTCTTTTGTTGCAATTCTGTCCATTCTCTTTCCGTTATGCTTTTTTTTTTTGGGGGGGGGGGGAAGGGATGGAGAGATGTTGGGGGAACCGTGCTTGCACAGTAAACACATGCAGTTCCTTTCTTTATTCACTGAATCAAGTGCCACGCCCCAATGTCAAGTTCTTATCCGTCTTTCCATTACATCTACCTCCTCTGTATAGGGGAAAAGTAAACGCAACACGTATAGCTCAAGTGACGCGGGGGCAAAAGCAAAGTGATTGCATTGATGGCAAAGTACAATGTACAATGTACTATTTCAGAAGAATTTGTGATAATATTCCACTCACCTCGGAGCATATTATGACAGAACTCGTAACTTACGTCCATTCGTATAAGACAGAAATATTTTTTTTTCTCAACAAAAGTATTATGTCCGCAACATGTGAATGAATGCCTATTTTTTTTCAGAAAACAATTATTGTATTATTGCGGCATCCCATGATTATCATTCTACACTTCCGATCCAGTAACGACACAGGTCATCATGACTTTAATCAAAGCTGTAAAAATTCAACATTTTGAACGGCTTGTCCAAATTTCCTGAAATTTCACTGACATGTTCCATTTTTCTTTTACGCATGCATCGAATCCTCATAATATGCTTCAGGTGGGCCCGTTGCTAGAAACTCGACTTGCGATAAGGAGACCTCCAGATGATTTTCAGACTTTTACATCATTGAACAAGTATAATTAGTTATTCTGAGTACAGCGTTTCAGAATTCATAGTGATTGGGAAGAGGAATAAAAATGTTTTCAAAATTTATAACAAATTGTAATGAACAAGGATGATGACATGGCAGCCTCATTCACCATAAGAAAACATGAGTTGGGGCTCAAGGAAGCAGAACAAAAGAAGAAGGCATGCATATAGATTCTGCACAGGTGAAATTGTTAAGCAAGCGGTGTTGTAATGGAATTACACTGCTACATTTCTAAAATATGTGAGGCTCCTGTTATCGACACTGTTCATTGTAACTTGTTCAAGACTGTTCAGAGCATTGATTTCTCTGCTCAAGAACCAAAATAAATTCCGCAAATCTATACATGAGCCGTCGATTTATGTACATTATAAGATTATGATGTGCAATTTTGAAAATCGTCTGGAATTCCCCTTTAAACGCCACTTTACATCACACGCTATAGCCCACAAGTTGCGTTTGATATTTTGCGTGCCGTTGCTCGATCGAAGAGACTTGCGTTTAGACCCAAAGATGCGTCTGATTTGGAGGACTTGCGTTTAAACGCAAAGTTTCTTGCAACGGGGCCGTGAGATCTTAAACTGTTTATCATACACGTGTCATATGTATATGAAAAAAGGCAAATCAAACATAGACTAGGGCTTCACTGACCCACCTGTCTACCGAGTTCCTTCCAGAGTTCGTTCAATTCCTCGGCCCACAGGCGTAGCTCTTCATCTTTGATACCCTCCAAGAAACTCGGGCTGCAGAAAAACAAGACAGGACCAGTAGCAAACTAGACAGTCGTGAGAGAGGCAGTGAAAATTCGACATTTATACCTTTAGACTTCTGTTGGAGTGGAAAACATTCACCCGGACACCATGACATATTTGCGTGTTTGTGTGTGTGTTCTTTGCCTGTCTGTCTCTCTATTATATACGTGTATAGATGGACATAATTATATATGCATATATATATACATATATATATATAGTTGAGACAAAGTAGATAACAGAAGATGTCGCATGAAGCCGGCAGAGTTGTGAAGCTTTCGACCGTGGTCTTCCTCAGCTTTAATATCTGTTTGTGAAACGAAATATATGTTTTTGAGCATAACAAATCTGAACTCATAAACACAATATATTAAATATAAGTTGAGCATGGGTTAATAGTTACATGACATACTTGGCAATATTTTTTGGCACTTTGCAACACATTCAACAATGTATAACTGTAAATGAGTGTACAGTGAGCTCAAAAACATATATTTCGTTTCACAAACAGTTATTAAAGCTGAGGAATTAAAGACCACGGTCGAAAACTTCACAACTCTGCCGGTTTCATGCGACATCTTCTGTTATCTACTTTGTCTTAACTGTGATTTCACTTAAGATGACAGAGGCGTGCGGTAGGAATATCAGCATCATCACACTATATATATATGCAGTGTGTGTGTGTGTGTGTGTGTGTCTATGTTTATTCATATATTATAATAAATATGTGTGTGTGTATGTATGTATGTAATTATATATCAACTCTCCTTTAAACCAGCGAATTCTATTTAGATTGTTAATTGAAAGAATATGATATCAGATATTGTTACATACATGTAATTTTCGTGTGAACTTGGGCCTAAGAGGTACAGTCGTTTTGTTGTGGTTGAGTGAGCGCTCTTTAGATAATAATTTAGCAAAATGCTATTGAAAAGTTCTGTCAACATTGCATTAGTTTTAAGATTTCTTTATTTCATTTGAACATAAAATGTAACAGCGTTATATCAACAACAAAAATTGTGATATTTGATTTCAAGTGGCGTATCGGATATATGGTCGGGTCTAACTCACTTCTCTGTCCAGTCGCTTGGCTCCCACGTCGTGAACTCTATGTTTGGACCATCGAAATACTCTTCCACAAACTCCGCCATGATTGTGGCATTATCTGGGTCAGAGATGTTGCCAAACGCCGCGAGGATTATATCTGAAGGTGACAAAAAGTCCCAAGTAAAAAAACAAACAAACAAACAAACAAAAACAAAACAAAAACAAAATGTAAAAATCAATACATGATTAACGTGTAAGATATAGAGCAGTCGAAAACAACAAAACTGTCTGCAATTAGTGCATGTCTGTTGGTCAGCTTTGGTCGTATAGGTAAGAAGTGTCACAGACGCCAAACACGCCTGCTGTGTATCATGTTGTAGGTCAATGTCTATAAATCAATGCGAGGTATATTTATGACATGAAACCATGTAGGGCCTAAATAATTGGCTGCTTTTAATGTAGGCCTATATTACACCAAATACACACTATTTAAGCCTATGCTTACGTTGGCTCTACGATGGGCCACTGTCTTTAGGAGAAACCTTGTTGGATGATGGACGGCAATTGACTGGCTATCCTGCGTTTGGGCAAAGTTGGTGTTCGTCGACACAGTCGTAGATGATAATTAAGCTAAATACGGTTCGCTCAAGGTTTTGCAATTTTCGTGCTTATAGGCCTATTGTCACTGATGCACGGTGGATATTAGTTGGTTAACCTACGCTGGAAAAACCTAGCAATGGTCGACATGGTCATAAATCAGTAAACTAATGTTGGATCATCTTTAGGCCATTGTGTCAGATAACAATAGGCCCCGAGGCCTACTCAATCGGGCCAGCGTTGGCAATGATCAGCGTGGTCGCAGTCGTTGAGCTCACGTTTGCTCAATGTTGGGCCCCTCTTTTTGCTTAAATTGTCACTGATGCAGGGTGCTGGTTGACTAATACCATGCATCTTGGGCCAACTTTGACAATGGGCTCCACAGTCATGACTCATAACTAGGCTATATGATCATTGAACTAACATTGATTTAACGTTGGACCATTGTCTTACTTTTACGATCCTGAATCAGTTTGTATTTGTCTTGAAATTGAATCCTAACCTACTTTTTTTTTCCACATTTGGATTTTTCACATGCCTTTTAGTGATTTCGTTTTGTTGGCCCCGCATAGTCCCTACTACCCCTGATTCTTGCCCCTCAACAGTGCTGTGCTCCTCAGCAAGTTGAGGGTCTAGGGAGCCATGGCTTGGTTGTGACTCCGTCCATTCTCGTTTCACCTATAGGCCTACGCTAGGGGCCCAGTAAACAACCTCATGCGGGGTCCACATGGGTAAACATGGGGGGTATAGGGCCTAATTATTGTAGTTACAGTAAGCGCAAGCCGTGTGTGAGTTGGGCAATGGCTGCGATGATGTGCTGATCGCGCTGAATTATAATTGAAATTTTGGCTTCCCATACAAAGATTGGTAAAATAGCGCACGAAACGTAGCGACGAATTACTCAGTAGTACCACCGAACTAAAAGTTCGGTGAGTAGTACTATTTCAGATGCGCGCGCGCATGGGGCGGTAATTTGAGTGCAGCAAAGTGGCGATGGCAGTATTTGTAATGTGATTTCGGATCGATCGGCCTTCCATAAAACTAATGGACTAGAAAAAAGGCGCAAGAATCACTGTGCTTCTAACTACACTTGCAGCGCGCGCACGATCGAGGCAGCAACATAATTATGTAAGATTATCTCACGATAATCGCACGGTTCAGGATGGAAGTCCTACATCTGTTGGTTCTGCGTAAGTTAAGGCCATCATTCTGTTCACAGTTTTCGATAAAAGAGAATTTAATCACCCTTTGTTAGTTCAGAATTCCATGAACTGTCTAACGACCTCAACGTTAATACTAATTGATAGGACCTAGGCCTCTAAAAACGTCAGTAGGCTAACGCTAGTTAGTGTAGGGTTGCTACGGCACGTGGCGTAACACTGTAATCTGTATAGTGTTAGAACTCAAACGTACGGTAGGCAGGACGCCTTACAGTAGGTCTGACAGCCATAAATTGTGGATTGTATTATTGTAACGTTATACAGTTGTAGCCTACAACTTGTACACCTTACGTTTTGTGTAACAGTGTAGTATCCACTATCTAGATTAGAGCAAATTTAAAGAGATTTTGTGTAGGCCCTATATCTAACATGTTAGGCCTAACGTTAGAGTTAACGTCGTGTAGAACGTTAGAGTCTAATTTCTATACGATCAGCTTGTCTTTCATACAAATTATTACAATGTACTTTAGCCATGTGTTGACATGATGTGTTATTAATATTACTGTTTAGACTCTACCAGAACTTGGATTTAAATGTTTAGAATTGTCTAGTCTATAAAGTAGGTCTAACAACTATAACACTCTAGATATTCTAGCTAGGCCTAGGTCTAACGTTACATGTCTGAGTCTCGGTGCACTTTCCTCCTCTAGCCCTGGCAACCAGCGGCATGCACCTGGAATCACCACAATCTTTATATCATAGTGCGATTTTCTGTTTGTAGTCTTATGTCCGCTTGTATTTTGTATGTTGAATTGCCGAATAATGCCTGAAGACTCTAACGCTAGCTCTACGTAGAGTAGATTTTCTAGAGGTCTATACCGCTACGGTGGTAGCACTAGGGCCTAGCTGTTAGATCTAATTTATAGAACACCTAATGTTAGCGTTTAATAATAGGCCTAGGCCTAGGCCTACTCCAAAATTAATTTACAACTCCTCTGACTAGGATTCACTAACAGCGTACTAGAATCTAGTAGGAATAAGATAAATGATCTAATTAAGGGTTATCTATAGAATATCTAGTGTTGAGCAATCCACTTTGTTGAGTAAGTTTACTAAGACTTCCACGGTTGACCAGGTGAAGATTCAAATGTAAAAACCTAGTTAGACTCGTTAATACTAGTAGTGCCTAGTGGTAAGCCTAACGTAGAAACTAGAACGTTAGGCCCTAATCAGAAGCTAGTGTGGTGATAAGTTACAATTGTACCTGGGCTGTAGTAAAGGCTGTTAAAATGTAGGCCTAGATCAGTAGAACCTAGATGTTGTCTACACTTCGAATCTAAATAATGCATTTCCTAGGCCTAGCGATCAAAAGACTGTCTTCTGATTGTCTAAGCGTAAGACTAAGACTTAAGAGCAAATTTGTCACAGAAATGTGGCAGTTGTCACTGATATTAACAAGTTATAACAAGTTTTATGAAACGGGACCCTGAAGTGACCCCCTACATATTTTTGTATTACTGGTATTATTTGTACTACTGCAGCATGCTCAGTACTCTTTGAAAAGTACCACACGTGGAGAGAGGGATAATCGGGACTAAAAGCACACTTTGGAAACACAAACAGTACCTGACTATTGACGGGGCTGAGTGGAGGAGTTTTGTTGCCGCTTACGTAAGGCATGACGGCATAATGAACAAAAAGCATTCCCAAAGTAAGTATTGATCTGTACAAAGATTAAAAAAAAAAAACTGCCTTCTTTTTTTCAGTGGACTAAATAGATAGTGTCTTGTAGTGAGCATTTTGTGGCGAGTTACTGCTCATGTTCTTGTTTCAGTACGTAGTTCTGTCTGTACAGTTCAGATATATTTTCAAATCATTCCCTTATTATCGTAGCAGTTCGCAATATAACAATATTAAATGTCACAGTTTCGCTGGGACAAGACTTGGATATAGTCTAGGGGCAGGGGCTTACCGTGAGTTGCAATTATTTTCGGAGTATTTTATGTGAAAAAAAGAACATAATATATGGAGCTCATAAGACGTATACCTTCTGGCTGTCTCATATGTAGATCAACGAAAGTCTTCGAGTCGTTGTATATCCTTGCGTTCTGCGCGGCTTCCAGCAGCGGTCCATTACAGTAGATGGGACTAAGGGTGCAAGAAAGAGTGGAAAGAAACCCCAAATACTCAAACTGCATTCTCCATCAAAATCTACAGTCAAGACAACTTTCGCCGTGGCTTTCATGCAGGTAAACCGTAGGCTTTTACCAGAGTTATATTCAATAATTTACGTAATGAGTTTCGGAAATTTTATCTTTGATATTTTCTTCATGATATCCAATGATAAGTAGATGACATAGGCCTAGGTAAATTCAGATTTACTCGTAAGTCAAGCTGCCAAAGTCAACTTCATGTGGTGTCAATACATTACTCAGTGATATTAGAACCATACTAATTCAAATGAATCACTCAAGCGCAAACCCCGTCTTTCTAAGTTTATCATGTCTCTCTTGTCAGGTTCAACAGATTGCGTGCACATTTCAAGTATAATATGATGAGTTATTTTCTTAATTTATGATTTGTTGTAATTCCTTTTGTTGTTGTTGTCGTGTGTATGCCGCCTATGAAACAGAACATACAAAGTTCTTTTGTTCCCGCAAGTCATTTGCAACAGCATGGAAGCAGGGTGACACTGTACATGTAGTCCCATGCCATGGGCATGAACACTGTGCACAGATGAGACGGAATCGTACACTGCTCTGATCTGGTATAGCCAATCGCTGCAACCAATACTTCCAGGCTACATTCGTGGAATTGAACGATTCCGCGCAGTGACTACATGGAGAATTCCTTCCCTGTTGAACATGTAGTTTTCCTACCTCTTTAAATGTTCATCGTTGTGAGAGACTGTCTAGAGGAAAGTACAGGCCCTATAAAGATTCGGGATGGAGCTGGAGCACCTTTTATTAGTACACTTTATCCTCCGACGACTCGACTCCTCATCAGACATTTTGTGTTTAGGAAACACAGTATGTCTGTTACTGATATCTTATGTTTGATCAGAATCAAATGAAAAGTTGTATTCAATATTTGCGTACGAAATGAAATGCAAGTCCTTTCAGCGACGCACTTGCATTTAAAAGCAAAATTGTCTTTGACTCGGGGACGTGCGTTTGATATTTCGAGTAAAAACTTTGCGTTTATAACGCATTTTTTTTTTCTTTTTGGGTGGGGGGGGGGGGGGAGCGGGCCCGGATCAATATATATATCTTTAGGAACCAAACGAAAGTGCACCGACCTGTCACACGGCGCTTCATCCTTCAGAGCTTGGGCGGAGCACGTGACCAGAAGAGCAGCAAATATATAAGTAGCTAGCATGGTGATGCTAGTCCGTATTGCAGTCGGGAGTGTTACTCTGTGTCACACACCTGTAAGCAGTGGATGAAACGCAGAGAAAAGTTCTGATTACCTTAGACTTCACATCGGCATTTATTTTACTGCATTTCTAACTTAACAATATTGTTTTGGAAGCCTATTACTTAATGTCAATGAAAAGAATACACGTAACAACGCATGTATATATAGATCGACACTGTTGAAATAATCGTGAATACAATGGAGAGGTACAAGTAGAAGTATGATATATCAATTAAAGAGAAACACACAGGACAAGTCATGTCGTAAAGATTGGTGGCCCCGCATTCCAAGATCTTTAAATAATAGGAACTAAGTGGAGGGCTTTTCTATTGCTTTTGCTTTATTCCTTTTTTTTTTTCTTTCTTTTTTTTTTTTTTTTTACTTGAGGGGTGTCTGACCAGCAAGTATTATGTTTTTGGATATCAGTTTTTTTTCCCCCCCAAATTGGGGGGCGATGCCGAATAAGAACATAATCATTCAAGCAATCAAACGTCCCGCCCAGATTTTCTGGAATTAACACTCAATAAAAATCAAACGCGAACGATACTTGATACAAACACATGATAAGTATTTAACCGACCAATCCTTAAAACAAAAGAAAACAAAATAAAACTTAAAGCAATATTTCCTTTTATAAATTTATTCTTTGATAGTGCGTAATACATCATACATCAACTACTAGATTCCGTTTTCTTTTTTTTTCTTTGGCTTTTGCTGTCAGAGTTAACTCCTTATTACTTTTCAAATATCACGTACTTTACTAAATTTGTGATCTACTGAAAACCTTCCGTTAATTTCGTTTCAACTATATGTAAAGCCCATAGCCCTTTCGGAAACAACCCACGCTTGTCCAGAACGAATGCTTTCCCTGATATCCTAGAATCAGCTTAATAATTACATACAGCATTGCAAATCACACTTCCCTTGCTCATCGTTTAAAGCATATTATAACTATGCTTTCCTAGGTCTGGCACCATAATACCTATAAACAACAGTTAAAATAATGTAGATGCTTTTATGTGCAATAAGTGAAAATTTGTTGTATCGTTGTGGAGGAGATGGGAATAGAAGATAGGAACTTTGCTCTATTCCGCATGAAAAAAGAAATACATTGCTGCAGGTATACATACACGAATTAATACAAAGTGTAGAACAAAACTAACTGTTCTAAAAAGCAACTTCTCTGTATTAACCTCAAGACCCACGAATGCTAATGCAAAAGCTATGATTACGAACAGTTATACCAAACTATTATCCATACAGAGGATTTTTAGAGCCCAAATACAAGTGTTATTTTGTCGACGCACCTCATAACCTCCGACCCACTTAGAAAGTTTGTTGAACTCGACCAATATCTTTTTTTTTTTTTTTTTTCTGCCGAGGCAACCAATATTTAAAATATTGGACGGCAAGAGGGGGATTCCCTAAAGTTTTTATAAACTGCACCGTGATTGGTTGAGATATACGAGATGACTCGAAATATGAAGTAAAACGTCTGTGATTGGTCAATCACGAATGAACTAAAATAGACAGTAGGAGACCATACAGCACTCAGAGACAGAAAGGGTAAGTGAAAATATTCTTTGCTAAAATCCTCTGTAAGATAATAATGATAATATTGGATGTCCTATTTTCGGTCAATACAAGGAAATATTGGACTCGCTAAGCAAAATATTGGACTCGTCTTCGACTCGTCCAATATTTGTGCATAGCTCGTCCAATATTTCCTTGTATTAACCTCAAGGCCATCCAGTATTATATAAATAGCCTTTCATTCAATGAATATGCTTAGACCACGTTTCTATATTTGTCCTCCCCTTAGAATTTCGATACAGCTTTTATATTTCCTTATCCATTCAAGTGATGCACAGGACTCGAAAGAAAGCATGGAGTTCGTCACGAAAGCACACATTATATTTATTTTAATACAACTCACCTAAGCACAGATGGGGATAGAAGGACTATAAACAAACAAGAACGAATCTGTTATACCTGAACCACCCGAACCTCGGCCCAAGAACTTGTACTAAAGCCACTTTCCCGCTTAGTGTTCTCTAATAATACGTGATGGATATACATGTAGTTTCAGGAAGTGATCGCATCAAAATTTCAGGTTCATCTTCCTGTGGGTGGTTTTGATGACATTCATAAATATTATTGAAGTAATCAACAACTTCGTTGCCATGATCTATCAAATTATTTCTTTTTTTTTCTCAATGTTATAATGTATTTGTATCTATCACTCCTTTATAGGCGCAATAGAAGGTTCATCTTCCTGTAGGTGGTTTTAATGGCATTCATGAATATTATTAAAGTAATCAACAACTTCGTTGCCATGATATCTATCAAATTATTTTCTTTGTTCTCAATGTTATAATGTATTTGTATCTATCACTCCTTTATAGGCGCAATAGAAGATGAGTGTAATTACACTCGGCAGTATAGTCTTTCATTCCTTCCAGGGACATCTTCATCTACAAAGTCAGTTTTAGCACATTCGATTCCGAATATTTCCTGCTGCATGTGATTGTATTTTTTCCAATAAATAAAAGATCAGGTATATTTGTTTTTGTTTTTTTATGTATGCCTGTTAATGAAATTTGTATTTTTTATATTGTAAACGGACTGTTTTGAGTGCACCAGGTGGATTGGGGAGGATGGCCTGAGGGCCTAAGTCATTTAGTTGGCTCTTGCCAGACCCGGGCTGCCCAACCTGGTGCCCCCTTACCACTCCAATGTACAATTTTCTGATTTCGAAAAATGTATTTGTGATTGAAAGCCGAATAAATAATAATAATAATAATAATAATAATAACAATAATTTGTGCCTTCTTGTCTAAATGATATATGAATAAATATGAACACGACAAAGGAAAGTAATTCATTGCCAGCGTGATTGTTAATACTGATATCAGGCACTATGTGGGCTAACCAGGGGCCAACAAGGACTTTTGATAGTGGCTAAGATAATTTGGTAATAATTTCTCCTATAAAATGGTATGTTTCCGACAAGAACCTAAAAAACAAAACAAAAACATAAACGTATACTTGTGTCGTATTACCCCTCAATATCTTTCGTCCCAAACATATGACATTTAACCAGCCACTTACCAAGAACAATTGCCTATAAAGGTATAGTGTCTAACGAATAATATACAATTGACTTTGCCTCTTTCGGAACATGCATAGTTGTACATTAAAATCATCATTGTGGCAATTATTAAAAAATTCAAGTCGCTTCAGTTCTGACAATTTGTAAGGATATAATTAGCATGTATCATGTGTATATATAGCATTTTATTACACGAATAGATCTGTGTGTGGCTGTTGTTACCGCTGTACAACCGTGATGTCAAACACACATGGGGGCATATGCATAGTAAAAATGTATAAAAATGTAAAAAAGTATATAAGCGTGAAAATCTTCGCTAGTGATGTCGTCACCAGATCACATAGACCTATAAGACAACGTTAGATATCCTAGAGAAAACAATCTGTGCTTTTGTTTACTTTCTGTTTGAGATCTGTCAGTATAGGAATCTTTAGATCTTCAATAATGACGATTTGAGAGCGGACGCTTGTAAAAGAAAAAAAAAACACATATCTGGTATGCAACGATAAGGCTAGATAAGATAGACATATTTTGATAATATGACTGAACAGGCAATCCCCCGTTTCTTCTGTACGTATATGCAATGTATGCAACTTGTAATGTGTGTATTTTTATATGAATACTTAAATAACAAACAAACAACAACAAACAAGATAAAATGCTGCTAAAAATAAGCATGACACGCTGTATGTCGTATTCAATGTAATCTTCACTAAGTTTTTTGATTTTTTTATGGAATGTCAAAGAAAGCTATTCGCGTTAGGTTATATCGATAATGAACGAATAACCCCGCTCTGCTTTTTAAAAAATTGAAATAATCGTAGCAAAGAGTGGATAGTGAATAGCATAAACAACCACAATACACGTGCAGAGTTCATCCTAATATGAGCTAAACACAACTGAAAAGAAGGTTACCTTCGACTAAACCGTAGCTCTTCCTCAGTTCTACATAGGGGAAGTTCCCTTAACATCAAGTACAGACAAGCTATAAGGGAAGCGGTTGGTACTCCGCAGGCAATGTAAGCCTCCAACCCATTAAAAAAAAAAAAAAAAAAAACAGAAAAAAAAAACCGCAACCCGGTCTAAAATTCGAGTTTCGATAGCAGTCATACAATCATGTAATGACTATCGACTTTGATTACTTTAAATTGCACATAAAACGCGGTCAAGGTACAACTCGATTGAGCATTTGGGTACTCCGTTGTCATATACCCATGCGTAATAAGGAGATCGAAGCAAGATATTGGCTTACACGATAAAGCTGCAGTGAGCACCAAGACAACACTTGCTTTTGCACACTCACCTCATTCCATATGTAATTTCGTATATCTGGCAATTCCCGCTCCTGCTCCGAATCCAAAGGGTTTCAGTACTGCAGTGTATATGTATTGGTTTTTTGTTTCTTTTACAGCACCATGAAATCAAAATCCAAGGTCATAGAAACAGCGCAACGGAAATCGCTTATGTTTTAAGCACAATAGAAACCGAGTTACATTAGGTGATTCTGTACTCTGAGGTCAATCCGCTGTGCAGGCTGATTAAATCGGACAAGATGGTACATTTCGTCATTCTGTGTGTGTAAACACAGTGGGAGTAGAGGTTGAGTGTTATCTGGGTTTGTGGTGTTTTCTTTTTTTTTTTTCCTTTCCGTCAGACGTTGCTATTCGAACAACTCGTCAAAAGAGGGAGGTAACGTATGGCTGTAGCTCGTGAATTGTATTACCTCGATGTACATAGAATAATTACAGAAGTCTATACGTATTATTTTCAGAGTTTCATCGAGTACTCCCAGTAAGAAACATTGTAAAGCCTGACAGAAAAAAAAAAAGAAGGAAAATAGGCACAGGTCTCTCCCAGAGCAGTAATGACAAAATAACATTTTGTCACTTGCAGTAATAATGAACAAGGCTGGACAGATACAACACACATTCACGTTGTTTGTAATCTGCAAAGTTGAAACATGTGTTTTAGTATGGCCCATTGAAAATGAAGCGACAAAATTCTTTGTGTTTCATCATGATCACCTGCTATCTATGAAAGAATGCTGAATTTTACAGTCATCACTTCCCCGCCTTATGCTAACAAACTGTGAGCTAACTTTGTTCATTACGTTTCCAACCAGTCTTATTGTAATCCTATAGCTGCAGAGAAACACAACGTTAATAGAATTCTTAAATAAAAGGTGTTGATGCCTGGGGATAATTAAGCCTATTATATGTTCAATTAAATTAAATTAAATTGAATTCAATTCAATTCAATTCAATTCAATAGTTTATTTATTTCGATCAAAGAAGGCAAAGAAAAGATGATTCAAAGCGGTACAAGTTGTCAATTTGACTTTCTTTCATCTGATGACAGTTTGTCGAATACAATATAGAGTACATAACAATGCACAAATGACATAAAAAAGAAACAATGCACATTTGTCATGGTAACAAAAGAGTAAAGTAATCATAACGACAGAAAAGACTGTGCCACTAAAAAGCCAAGCTTGTAGGACGTGGAACACCTGAATAAAAACAACGACAGCACCAATATACCAATGAAATATATTCATATTAAATTCATCTATTATTATACCATTGTACATTTGTTCATTGATATATGAGGCTGATGATACACACATACTATAAACAGTAATACTATGATTTTAGAATGCATACATAATATCAACATAGCGAAGTTACGGCACAGACACTACTCATCTATAAATCTAATTTATTACGTTTCTAATTAGTCTTAATGTAATCCTAGCTACTGAGAAAGAACTATGTAGAATTCTTAAATAAAAGGTGTTGATGCCTGGGGATAATTAGGCCTATTTATTCATAACTAAATTTGCTGCACTTTCAGTTCACAACCTGTAATCGCGATGAAAAGAAACAGTAGGCATATCGAAATATGAAAGATGTATATTCATAGTTCATAATACTATTGTTTTTATCAAAAGGCAAGGCGCCGGCCTGCAGTTTCCCGTTGGTCGAATCACCAGTGTACCTATAGCTGCTGCATGTTCTGGAGTTCTTGACACCTTTCAGGACTTTTCTCTCCTCCAACTTTTCCGTCTTCGCCTCTTCGTGGAGAAAGGACCAGGACCGAACGGGACAGTGCTATCTTGTCCTTCCCTCACTTCACGAACAGCTGCTTTCGAGTACAGAGAGTTTCATTTCCTGATAGGTTCGACATCTGCCCTCAGAAATCGCGAAAGCAGCACTTGGGTTCCCATCTCTTCTGTCATCCTGGCCACGTCCCTTATTACTTGCCATCGAGCCACTTTGTTGATTTATACCTTGCATCACATATTCACGAATACCGTTCCGATACACTTCTTAATATGTACAATTTCACGTACTACTCGTCAATCGCCTTTAATCAAATACATCTCAGAAAACATTCGTGAATTTTATCTTCATTATGTCTTGGACAGAAAATGCGCAAATTCTCATTTAGGCTTGGATTGTTGACTCGCATTTTACACATGGAAATCTTGTCAACAACTCCAAATTTCCACTGTGTGCATGTGCGAGCTCATTATTCGAATGCCTGCCCTCTATTGAGTAAGCACGTATAGTGAATGACAAGCCCGTGTAATCATCAATACTTATTAACTAATGAATGGGTATCGTATCGTGATCCTTCTTCTTTTCGTCACTTTTTTTTTTTTTTTTTTGGGGGGGGGGGGGAATTGAGCGTTTATCAATTCGGATTTCTTTAAACAATATAAGGTAATTAGATTAAAAGCTCAGCTCAACCTATTTAGACTAAACTTCACTTCAGGTATTATAATTTGTACATGTTCACAGTCTTACACAATCTTGCTATCTTTTTTTTTTAAATATCGTGATGGGTGATTTGGGTGATGAGGAAGTGAAAGATTTCAAGTAAAAGTGAGATTTGTTTTTAATGCTGTCAGAATTATAGAAGTTATATTGTATGTCACATAACATCACTCCATTCTTTGTAAATGATATTTATGCTTTCATCTATCAATGTGTCTTTTTCTAAAAACAAAAATAAAAAAATAAATACAAAGACAAAACAAAAGAAAAGAAAACTCGCCAAAGCAATTGTACTTAAAAAAAATTAGATGCGAAACACTACTACTTCAGCTTCATCAGACACACGCAGTTTTCTACAAAATGTACATGGATTTTATTATTATTTTTTTTAATGTCATGGACTATTTGAAATAGCATAGTATTTCTGGTAGACACCTAGTCTAGCTTCTGGACTCTTTTTACTCGTAGGGGTGATGATTCAGTGTACGCGACAAGCCGTATATGAGGGCGTGACACCCGAGGATTGCGATACGCCGAGAACTGCGATACCCGAGGGCGCGCAGTCTCTCGATTATCGCAATCAGAAAATTTGCGCCCTCTCTTGGTCGCACCAAGGAAAAGGGGACGGAGCCCAGACTAGTAGACACCACGTGGACATCCATGGGCATCACAAGCCGCCCGTTCAAATAGCTCAATGTGAGATTAACATAGGCATGGCGGTGTTTGTGTGTGTGTGTGTGTATTTTCTGCATCACACGCAGCAGGTATTCTACTCTATGGCACCTGTGTGGTGCTTGTCAAATGGCAGTTCAAGGAGTCGTAAGTTTGTCTTTGCCGAAGTTGTCACGGTACTTGGTGACGGAACTGCCTGAACATTGCTTTCAGAAGTTTCCTTCTTTCCTTTCTAATTTTCACGGCTCTCTGTTATGATACATTAAAGTTGAGTGACACGTGGTTTCCACTTATGCTCACTCGATGAGCTGTGTGGTATGGAGAGGTGGTTTCGTCTTTTTAAATTAGTATTTTGGATTAAGATTCTTAATGGGAGATTTTTCACAGTTCTGAGCGTTTTTCTTCTTTTTTTTTCCCCTCAACTAATTCAAATACCCGAGTTTCTGCAACTCCATATAGCTGTATCATGTAAGCTTGAGAGGGTTTTAAATCACAGTCTTTCACCACCCTGGTTCAAATTCGAACCTCTTCTGAGATCGCTGCTGGCCTTGGGCCTTCCTCGTATCCTATCCAGCAAAGTTGTCTTCGGAATCCCGCATCGCACGGCTCCTCTTATCACCGAGGCGCCATTTCCTGGTAATTCCAGGGCTTTTTCAAAATTGGTATATGCTTTAATTTTTTGTTTGGTTGTTTATTGAGTTAAAGCCCTCCAGTTGGGGGCACGGCATACATAATTAATTACATGCAGCACAAACAAATTCACAAAACTACATACACAAAATAGCATAAAGATACAATCCATTGGAAACTAAATACAAGTAGAAAATGAAAAAAAAAATTAATGGAAATAAAAGAAATAAAAAGGCTGACATCTGATTCTAACCGAAATAAGTATTCACAATTAAGTATCGTAATTAATAAAGCCCCAAAAAAGTTCTGGTACGCCTGCAAAAGTTGTCAAATTTTGCTCCAAAATGTGAACGTATGCCTAGGAAATGTGCGGAATAACGCTGTAATAACAAGATATTCGATGGGTAACGACGAAAATGGGAAATATTAACCAAAAACGTTCAGTCTCAGAACTTACCCGAACGGGGTCAGGCTAGACTCGGACTCGGGGATAACTCGGCCTCGCTTTGCTTGACGGCGGGATGAGTTGTATTGGTTGTTCCTCTGAATTGTACAGTGTATTAAGACGGACGTGCTGGAGGACGGACGTGCCGGAGCGGAGCTCCATCTTATGCTCTGCTTTCAGCGCCTCTTCACCTCATCAGAAAAACTTTTTCATATACCTAGATTGCATTTGTTGTAAGCCGGGTTAATGATGACACTGACAGTCTCCAGTTGACGTTGCATAGATTTTACTGAACAAATCAAACAGTCTCAGTCTGCCGATACATGTATAAACTCCGTTACTCCGTATTATACTCATGCGTACATTCAATGCGCCAGTAAGACTAGACTCTATACAGAATAACAAATATAGTCGAACTTTTGATTATTCGACACCAAAGAGCTCGCAGAGACTATGTCCACGTCCATTTGTCTCACAAGTCAAAGTCAAAGTCAAGAATCAATTAAATCTGCGTCATCTTCTCATGAAAATAAAAGTTGCGTTGTGCCCATGCCAACCGTAACCACACGCACACTGCGCCATTGGCATGGACACAACGCGCATCAACGCATTGACGCAACAATAACAGATCGCATATTTCCATTTACCACAAACTTCCCCGCGATTATATAACACAACCATGGGTTATATAATCCCAATTACATCATATCATTTTCATAACATTGTACATAATAATACATAACAAAAAATTCCCCGCTCTTCATGTCAAATCATTATACACTTTACAGCAATCCCATATAAGAGCGGATTAACAGTAGATAATCACTAAAATATATTTCAGGAAAGCGTGTGTTCCCCGCTTTTCCAGTCAAATATACAAACGCGGAAATACTACAAAATCGAACATTATTTTTGAAATCTGCCAAAAGCTGAAACTCTTGAACCTTCCAAATTAACAGCAAATCATACAAACTCAGATACATGGCATAAAGGTTCGGGCCAAGAGAATAACACATCAATACGTTATCTTCCTTCCGCTTCAATGTATAGCTCAGTTGTTCCACATTGTCAGTAAGCAATGTTCAGATTCTCCGGGAAAATGGTCTTGGTATAAGCCCAGAATAACGTCAAACGTGCCGTAACAGAACAATGTTCTGCGTCGTATATAAAACCATACATTAATGTCTGTATCAATTAAGATTTATATCGAGGCACAACATAGACAGGTCTCTTAATACATATGCAAATTGTACATACAACACGACAACTTCCCCGCGATTATATCATACGACCCGTATGATAATAATCTATCTTCTAAGAGTAATATTTCTCAATTACTCAATATTACACAATTATATCAGGAAATGCAACACTTAAAACAAAGTGAAGTCACGGAATATTAGAATTCACTACTAACAGAAATGAGCTTCCCCGCTTTAGCAAGCATATAATAATAAAGGTAACTTCCCCGCTTTATGTGTCATATCGTCACAGTCAACAATTTGCTCATTGACAAAACTTCACACAAATTAAGGGATCATTCAAAGCATGAATTTTCGACCATCTATTCTCATTATCAAAAGTTTCTGACTCACTGAACAACCACTAATATTGTCAGAATGCCATGTTGTTCAGCTGCCAACAAAACAATTAAAACAATAGCTATTAATAGTTCCTTCGTTTTTCCACGTAATAGTGATTTCAAATACTTTCATATCACTATTTCAATATCTCATTTAAAACATCTTATCAATCACATATCAATTAAAACAACCATATTATACTGATAACCATTTCTCGCATTGCATCTCTAAATTGGCATATAGTTCCTAATTCCATTGCTACTTGAGATGGTACACAAGTTTCAGCTGCAGTCATGAACGTATAATTATATACACTGTAAGCGAATCAAGTCACAACAAATTCCATGGACGGATTGCGGATTTCTAACCTGCAGCGACCAACCCCAAATCCGGTCTCCAATTTGACTCCCAGGGCCCCCATACCGTTCCCTGAACATGACATCCATTCTTCCACACGTCACAGATAGGTATGCATGCCTCCCTTGTTATTACATCATTGACAACAATGTTACCATGAGTAATATTCCCCTCTTTTGAAATTGACCACTCCTTTGGCGCTACGTGAGTGCTTGGTGGCTGCACTTTTGCATGCTTTTGGACATCCTGACCCTCATGCGATAATCCGGGAACCCTCTTGGTACCCTCTCCTACAGGTTTTGCAATTAGAAGCACCCCAGCATCTAAATCCTTTGCATCAACCTGTTCATCACATGACTCATGTCCATGTCCCCCAGCATCAATTTCTGCACCACCCTCATCTACATCAACGCAACCCAGAATCTGCGATCCCCCATCCAAAAGAATAGGTATGGCATCCTCCTTCTCCTTTTCAGCTGTATCTGAAGAAAGATCTAGCTGCTGAGCAACCGGGTCAGTGAACACTACTTGCGTTCCAGCATCAGCACTCCCAATTTTCAACCCATCTCCCTCTAGCATACAGTCATCATGAAGAACTAATAGTGCTTCTCTCCTGAGCACTTCAAATCGGCCTCCCCTATTTTTCATGTGCAAACGCCTCAAGAAGATACGTTCCCTCTCATCCCGTGTTCCACTGACAAACTGACTGGACAGAGCTTCGTCTCTAAGCTGCCTCAGAGCCGCAGCTTCCTTCTCATCGTCTGCAGCATCTACCAATTTTGCATAAAGACGCATGAGAGCCCTACTGAAGTCTGCCAAGTCTTCATCATCACGTTGAACACGTTTATAGAACAAACACCGCAAATAGTGAGAATTCTCTCGACTAAAACACAGACGGAGAGCTTTTACAACCTCTGTAAAACTCCTCCGCTTCTCGTCCGACAGACAATAGCGAATCTCTTCTCTTGCTGGCCCTATGAGGTTGTTCACTAACACTCTAGCCTTTTCCTCATCACTTAAACTGAAAGGCTCAACAGTGAGATTGAACATTTCCATCCAATTAGAAAAAGGTGTTTCTGTGCCATCTTCACAATACCCACTAAACTTTTCAATTAGTGCATGGCCTAGAGCGAGATTTACACACAATCCTTTCATTGCCTGTCCAAATGAAGAGAAATTATCAATTTGCGCATCCTTATGAACAAACTGTTCACACATGACTAATTACGCAGTTAAACTGACCAATTTCAAACATGAAACGTAATGCCCAAATAATGGCATCATAGGTCCAAAATCTGCATGAAGTCCAATCGGTTAAACGAAAGTTCAGCATCATCCATTATTTCAGTTACAAAATACTTGCTCAGTGCGTGAGATGCCATATCGCAGCTCTGTAACCGTCGATTTCGCATCCCGATTGACGTTCAGCCGCCCCCGACGCACGCCAGCGCCACTCCGACGTCCACAGCAAATCTCCCGACGGACCATCAGCTCCAGTCTCCAGCCCACCATCGACGAGCCTGATCATCATGAAGCTGCCTCACAGAGTAGTGCTGCTCTACCAGGGCTGATCAACGTAGATCGATCTACACCATCAAGATTACCTCCAGCACTCCTCCATACTCCTGTCTGCTACCAAAGTGTGTAGTCAAAACAGCAGGTCTCCTCGGAGCAAAACGTGGACCATTATTCCGTCATACTCGAGGCTGTTATTCGTCGATCAGGGTTCTTCAACTGGATGAAGTGGATCACTCCGTCAGGCTGTCATCATCCCACTCCTGACACCATTTGTTGTAAGCCGGGTTAATGATGACACTGACAGTCTCCAGTTGACGTTGCATAGATTTTACTGAACAAATCAAACAGTCTCAGTCTGCCGATACATGTATAAACTCCGTTACTCCGTATTATACTCATGCGTACATTCAATGCGCCAGTAAGACTAGACTCTATACAGAATAACAAATATAGTCGAACTTTTGATTATTCGACACCAAAGAGCTCGCAGAGACTATGTCCACGTCCATTTGTCTCACAAGTCAAAGTCAAAGTCAAGAATCAATTAAATCTGCGTCATCTTCTCATGAAAATAAAAGTTGCGTTGTGCCCATGCCAACCGTAACCACACGCACACTGCGCCATTGGCATGGACACAACGCGCATCAACGCATTGACGCAACAATAACAGATCGCATATTTCCATTTACCACACATTCATCACGCTGATTCCGCTGATGTCTGGTATGTAGTACGTAACTTAAGTGTTTTCGAGTTTTTCCGGGTTTTTTATTTGTTTCTGGCCGTTTTTGTCGAAGAAGTATAATAAACTTAGCGTCCAACAATAACAAGTATAAACAAAAATACGCAAAATAGACGCGCAAATCATCCTACGCGAGGATTTCAGCCTACTATGACGTCACTGTACTAGTATCGCGTACATGCAGCTAGGCGCTGGTTAGCAGGCGCCTGTAGTACTGCTTGTGATTATGACGTCAAATGCACTTACGCTAAACGCATCATGTACTGTACTAGAAATCATTTCAAATTTGGTTAGCATGGTAACTCATCACGCAAACCGCCTCCACTGGTAACGGGCTTCCTGTAAGCTGTCTCGCTCCTTACCAACATTTCTGCCTTACCTTTTTCAATTCAACTTTAGGTTTAGTGTGTTTTTTTTTTCTTTATCTAACAAAGAATTTTTATTGCATACAATATACATCCGTTTATTTATTTATACATGTATTATAAAGCATGGATGAATACTTGAAATAAATAATCTTGGTTTAAGTTATACATCATTATGTACAAAATAATATATTTAGATGCATTAAACAAAGATTAAATGATTGAGTATAATGTACGGTGTCCAAGGTTAACGCTGCAGTCTTCCTAGTTCTATATCTTCCTCTTTTCGACGAGTTTCCTGTCTGCTAGGCTAGTTATATGTGGGTAGGTAGGGTAAAGGCGCCCGCCCCCAGGAAAGGCCAAAACTTCACCGGTGTCAACGGGAGGGTTTTTCACCCTCTTGTTGACGGGAAAGGCGTAACCCTGTACTGCGGTACAGGAGTAGACAGGTTAACTCTTACTTTTTCTATTCCTTTCACTCTCTTATTTTGTCTTCTTTTTCTGTCCGGGTTCTAACTCGTTTCTGTTCAGTTATTTATTGGATAAGTACTTTGAACGTTGCGTTCAACGATATTAAGTAGGAAATAAATTAAAATACGTTGAATAGAGATGCACAAATTTCTACGTAATGAATGCAATCTATTGTGACATCTTAACATAGATCTCCTCAATTAGAAATAAACGCTGATTAGCAGGCGCCCTGTATTGCTTACGCTCATGACATCACACACATAATAAGTTGCTCCTCATCTGGTACGGTACGTATTACGTAGTACAAACTTTGTTCTTAGCAATGATTTTAAGTGTGGCAGTACAAGGCATACATCTGTCTACTGATATTATTAAACATTTTGTAAGAAATACAAGCTGTGAAGTGTAATACAAAATCAAATGTATTATACTGTACAAGTATAAAATCGTCACTGAGTAAAGTTTATACGGTGCCAAATGAAAATGTTATTCTTTTGACTTTTATCTTCCTCTCTATTATTTTCTATCTTTGCTTGGTTAATTATCTGCTTGGTTAATTCGTCGACGACCATCCGAACCGTCGTATCTGTCAGCGGTGTGCGAGAACACGTTTTCGAGAAAAACGCGTTTGAAGTTTGGGGGTCATTTGAAGTCTAGTGTAAAGAAATTTCTTGCTTTTATTCCCGATCTTTTTATATGAAAAGAAAGGCAAATTCCAGACGATTCGTATAATATATGTATTTAAAATTATGTATGAATAAAACTAATGCTACGTTCACAAAAAGAAAGGCCTCCGCACAGGAAGAGTCGAAAAACAGGTATACGACGGTTCGGAGATCGCACGCTCAGTACGCGCGGTCATCCGAACTGACGTATCGGGGTGATACGTCAGTTTGCTGAACGCGCGTACCGAAAGTGCGATCTCCGAACCGACGTATCCTATTCTTATAACACGCGCGTCTATGCGATATGCATGGTTACTTGGTATTTATCTGTAAAACGAGTGATTTCGTGCATATTTTTGTGTGAATGCAACTATTCTGTGTCATAATTTCATAAGATGTAGTACAAATACGTCCAAGGTCTACTTTTGGCATGCATGATGAAACACTGGTAGGGGAGGGGGAGGTTCCTCTGCAGATTTTTTGTTTGTTTGTTTTGCTTTGTTTTGTTTTGTTTTTTGACATGAATTACGCTTCAGGCATCAGACGAGAGTTCCTTTGATGTAAAAAAACAAACAAACAAACAAACAAACAAACAATCAAAAAACCCACTCCATGTTTAGAACACATTATCTTTGATCAGTTTGTATCTAATTTGTATCACGCAAAAAGTGGTTATACATGTATTGTGAAAGAGGTGGGGCCTATGAAATTATTGCTTTTTCATTGCAGCCTGCCTCTTCTTTTTCCTCTAGCTCATTTCATCTTCTCATTGCTCTCCTCCACCTCTTCTCTTTCCTTTGCAACGCTTTAACCCTCTCTCCTACTCTCCAATACTGTAAACAAAAACCAAAATCACACATCCAAGCCTTGCTATTTTTTGTGGTAATTCATGCCGCAATCATGACTGTAATGACCTAACTTTCATTCTTTCTAAGCTACCATGATGGATACTGTACATTTTAACCCATGAATAAAGATTTTCTTTTACAGCTCACATGCATGGCAGACATAATTCATGATCATTCAGTTGGGTAAAACTCAATTATCAGCTTGCTCATCAGAAATAACAAGCAAAGAATTTACTTAGCCACACGTCTGTCTCACATTATTGTTTATATATAATATATATATACATTGTATATACGTTCAGGACTCTGAAACAGATGCAAATTAATTTTCTACGCAGAAACACCCACACACACAAACATGGATTGCACTTGTTCAAACAAATAATAAAAGGTGTATTGTCCTACAGACCCCTACAGACTTAAATGATATTCAAGTAGTACTATGAATATCATTTCACTTCCAATTATATATGCTGACATTTTAGTGTGCATAATATTATGATTTCCTCACGATATGAGATCACAGTACATAGAAGAGAAAAAACAAAACAAAGAAAGTGAGTCTTGAGACAAGGCTGCATTAAAATGCAGAAATATTCATTTCAAAATCAATCCATATCTCACATCAAAAAAGAAAAGAAAAGGAATGAACATGTCCTTAAATACAATGGTAAAATTTCATTAACATTTTTTGAATTTACAGAATGGTTAAATAGATATTGATCTAAATTAATTGTTAAACCGATTTTAACATGAGAAAATTGTACACAATACAGTTTATATTGAAAAACATTCTGAAACATTCATCAGATGGAAATGGCTTAAAGCAGAAGGCCAACTTCCTCTTAATATTAGTGAATCTCTAATAACTCAGGTCTTAGGGCTAAAAAAAAGGTATGATTTGAGTTGTTATTATGTGCATGTTTGTGATTGTACGTTCATTTCGATATAGCAGTAATATCTACGCAATGGTCCTACAGAAATCAAATCACATTTGGAAGGAGGAATAAAGCTGTTACATGTACATCTTTCACATTAAAAAATATGACACTTATTGTTAAAGAAAGTATCAAAGCTTATTATGATATCATCGAATATTTAATAGCTATAGAATAGACAAATCATAACATGGAGAATTGTGGTGGGGAGATAGTGCGGAGTGATAAATTATCAAAAATTTGAATACATAGACCAAATTGCTTTTGCATGCACAAACAACTGTAGGCACCATAGGCAAGCAATAATTAGTGAGAAGTTGGTCAGAGCTGACATTTTGCTGGGATGGATCTGATGGTGCTTCATTGTTCAATTCTGGTACAAAGTGTGTATTGGTATCTCTTGAATGCGGTCCATGTCCTTGGTGATGCCAACTGGAAATGAAGAAAACAAAAAGGAAAACAAGATACACATGGTGCATAAATATTACATTTGTTTTATCATGTTTATTTAAAGACTGAATTTATCATTTCTTTGAAAGGACAAGATGTCATCCAGCTTACAACTCATGGTGGATCCATGCGTGGACATATGGGGTGTAAGATGCCCTTATCGTTTTTGTTTTTTTGAACAAAAAATCAACAGAAAAAACTGGAGGACGTGCGTGTGGTTCTCCCCCCCCCCCCACACACACTTTACAGAATTCCTGGACCCACCCCTGACAACTGCAAAATAAAAAAAATAATGGTACATATTAGCCAGGATGCTATATTCTATGCTTGTGTATAGTTGATATCATCCTTTATATTTGTCATTATATGACAGCAATAGCATCATTTATTCCGGATTACTAATGGTTATTCCAATAAGATTGAGTCAGCAATATCTGGGTTGGGTTTCCCGATTAGATTAAGTGCTTTACAAACACTCACCAGTGAGAAGTTGGTCAGAGATGACATTCTGCGGGATGGATCTGACGGTGCTTCATTGTTCAATACTAGCATTGGTATCTCTTGAATGCAGTCCATGTCCTTGGTGATGCCAACTGGAAATGAAGAAACAAAAAGAAAAAGAAATACACATGGTGCACAAACATTTCATTTTTTTTCATCATATTTATTGAAAGATTGACTTTATAATTTCTTTTACTAAGATTAACCTTTTAATAGCACAATTTTCAGGTAGCCCTTTGTAAAATTAATGTCCACAAACAAGAGGTTTTTTTTGCCCAGCAGAGATCGCACAGATTGGTGATCTGCATCAATGCAAAAGCAGTCAAACGGTACATGCATCCTCATTTGAAAATTGCTCATAGATTATCACTCTGCTTGGAAGGTCCAGGTACAATTGGCAGACAAGCTACATTCTCCAGTTGTGTGTTAGCCATTTGCTACAATATGACAAGAAGGATAACATGTCATCCAGATTGCAACCAGTGGTTAATTCATGTGGGGCACATCGGGTGTAAGATACCCTTTATTTTTGTCTTTTTTAACAAAAGAAATAAACAGAAAAACTGGAGGACGTGCCAGTGGTCCCCCCCCCCTCCCAACTTTCACAGAATTCCTGGACCCACCCCTGACAACACAAACACTTGTACATGGTAGCCAGGATGCTACATTCTTTACTTGTGTGTAGTTTACGTCATCCTTTTTAATTGCTATTAAAGTGTATAAGACAGCAAGAGCATCATTTAATCTTAATTACTAATGGATATTCCAACACGATTAATGCAGCAATATCTGGTTGGGTTTCCCAACAAGATTAAGGCTTTACAAATACTCACAGTGAGAAGTTGGTTAGAGCTGCCATTTTGCTGGGATGGATCTGATGGTGCTTCGTTGTTCAATTCTGGTATTGGCATCTCGTGAATGCAGTCCATGTCCTTGGTGATGGCAACTGGAAATGGAGAAAACAAAAAGAAAAAGAAAACACACATGATGCATAAATATTACATTTAAAAAGAAATCATATTTATTGAAAGATTGACTTTATCATTTCTTTCAAAGGACAAAATGTCATCCAGATTACAACCCATGGTGGATCCATGCGGGGACACATAGGGTTTAAGATGCCCCCTTTTTTTTTTAATAAAAAAATTAACAGAGAAAAACTGGAGGACGTGCGTGTGGTCCCCCCCCCCCACAATTTGCAGAATTCCTGGACCCATCCCTGAAAACTGCAGGATGCTACATTCTATGCTTGTGTATAGTTGATGTCATTCTTTTTATTTGCTATTATATGGCAACAAGGCGTCATTTAATCCAGATTACTAATGGATATTCCAACAGGATTGATTCAGCAATATCTGGTTGGGTTTCCCAACAAGGTTAAGGCTGTACTAACACTCACCAGTGAGAAGTTGGTCGGACCTGACATTCTGCTGGGATGAATCTGACGGTGCTCCTTCATTGTTCAATACTAGCATTGGTATCTCAGGAAGGCAGTTGATGTCTTTTTTGATGCCAACTGTAAATGAGGAAAACAAAATATACATAGCCCATGTTTATTTTATTGTTTCTATCTGATTTTTTTTGTAAGATTGAATTTTTTTTAAATTCTTTTTTATTTAGATTAACCTTTTAATACCACAGTTTTCAGAAAGCCCTATTTAAATGTCCATAAACAAGACTTGCCCATGAGCAGAGATCGGACAGACTGGTGATCTGCATTAATGCAAAAACAGTCAAACGGTACATGTATCCTCATTTGAAAATTGCTCATAGATTATCACTCTGCTTGGAAGGTCCAAGTACAATTGGCAGACAAGCTTCATTCTCCAGTTGTGTGTTAGCCATTTGCTACAATATGACAAGAAGGATAACATGTCATCCAGATTGCAACCAGTGGTTGATTCATGTGGGGCACATCAGGTGTAAGATACCCTTTATTTTTATGTTTTTAACAAAAGAAATGAACAGAAAAACTGGAGGACATGCATGTGGTTCCCCCCCCCCCAACTTCACAGAATTCCTGGACCCACCCCTGACAACTGAAAAAAACACTGGTACATCGTAGCTAGTTTATGTCATCCTTTTTAATTGCTATTAAAGTTTATAAGACAGCAATAGCATAATTCAATCTTAATTACTAATGGATTTTCCAACAAGATTACTGCAGCAATATCTGGTTGGGTTTCCCAACAAGATTAAGGCTTTACAAATACTCACCAATGAGAAGTTGGTCAGACCTGACATTTTGCTGGGATGGATCTGATGGTACTTCGTTGTTCAATTCTGGTATTGGTATCTCGTGAATGCAGTCCATGTCCTTGGTGATGGCAACTGGAAATGAAGAAAACAAAAAGAAAAAGAAAATACACATGGTGCATAAATACTACATTCTTTTTAAAATCACATTTATTGAAAGATTGACTTTATCACTTCTTTGTAATCCAGATTACAACCCATGGTGGATCCGCGCAAGGACACATGGGGTTTAAGATGCCCTTTTTTTAAACAAAAAATAAACAGAGAAAAACTGGAGATGTCCGTGTGGTCCCCCCCCCCAATTTACAGAATTCCTTGTCCCACCCCTGACAACTGCAAAAAACACTGGTACATGGTAGCCAGGATGGTACATTCTTTGATTGTGTATAGTTGATGTCATTGATATTCCAACAAGATTGATTCAACCATATCTGCTTGGGTTTCTGAACAAGATTAAGGCTTTACAAACACTCAACATTGAGAAGTTGGTCAGAGCTGACATTCTGCTGGGATGGATCTAACGGTGCTCCTTCAATGTAGCTGATGTCCTTTTTGATGCCAACTGTAAATGAGGAAAACAAAATATACACAGTGCATATATTTTTCACTGTTAACATCATATTTTTTTAAAAGTTGAATTCATTTTTTTATATTAAGATTAACCTTTTAATACCACATTTGTCAGATAGCCCTATGTAAATGTCCACAAACAAGAGTTTTATTTTTGCCCATCAGCAGAGATCAGACAGACTGGTGATCTGCATTAAATGCAAAAGCAGTCAAGCGGTACATGCATCCTCTTTCCACAGTCAATTGCATGTGCTTATGAAGAACACAAAAACATCATTGGAAGTGAGGCACAAAAATAGCATTTGCGGATAGGCTTACAAACTCTTTTGTTACGTATAGGGCACCCGAATGGGGTCAGCAAGTCAAAAAATTTTAAACTCGGCCTGGCTGGCTACACACATAGATCTTCAGTTTTGCGGTAAAACAAGGGCATTATGAAATTGGAAAAAGTAACTAACACAAAATACAAGCAGATGTGACACAAAAAAAAAAAGAAAAGATACTGATAGAAGGTCTAGTATCTGTTTATTAAAGTTGTTTGTTTTTTTTTTAGGCATAGCCCAAATAAACATGAATTAAGGCTACACAAGTACATGCTCATGTCTTTATTTTGAAAACATGGTATACCAGGTTGTGCTATATATGAGTTGACACCATGAAAATGTAATATACCAGGCCCTACTTAAATGCATTCATGCAGTATGAAGTAAGCTACTTCTAACATTGCAGCACAGTTATGAAGTTATTAGAGGCATTGAATAAACACACACACTGTATACTGTCCATACGTTTTACTACAAGTATGTATTCATTTGTGTGCACTCAATCTTACCTAATTTCGCCCGGTAAATGTTGTCATCATCGTCATAATCAGAAGTATCATCTTTGTCACTGCTGTCTACGGTGCTCGTGTTTCCATCATCGCTACTGCTTTCAGAATTCTCTCCCCTATACACAGCAGTAACTGTGCCTTTCCACAGTTTCCTGTGCCATCGCATTGACACACGAACTCCAAGTCGTGGGAAGCTGCCCTTCCTGAATTTCAGCTGATCAACAGCTACGGTATTCCTCGTACCCATCTTTGTCCCAAAGGACTTCAACATCTGGTGGTTTCCCTGAGGACAAAGACCTGTAACAAACAAAAACAAAAACATTCACTACAAGTGTATTAAAAAAAAATTAATTTTAGCAGAAATGTTTTACCTCAAGTCTATCTAGTGGTCTATTTTTACATTGATCATAAAAATGCAAAAGCACAATTCAACTCATACTATATACGGATAGAGGGCGAAGATTCCCTGTGCTTATGGTACTGCAAAACTACCCTCTAGAATGTGTGGGCACCTATAGCCTATAGCTAGGCTAGATCTGACAATTGGAACATTGCATTTAGACCTAAATTTATATATTTTAATTGTAGTGGAACATCAGCGTATTACTATTAGATATCACAGGAGGGGCTTACTCAAGTACTGCCCTCTGGCCTGTTAATACACTAAAGCAGGGCTGCCAACACTGGAAACTAGTTGAGAGTGAGACTCCCATAGGCTAATGCTATAATTCAGGAGTCAAAATGAGTGAGATCAATAGAAATGCATGCAAATGAAATAAAGTTTTAGAGTGAGAAAGGACCAAAATGAGTGAGTCTCACGCTCAATGCATGAGAGTTGGCAGCCCTGATAAAGCCTTCATTGCAGTGATTTCAATATTATGGAGACTTGGCACTCACAGCGACATAAAAATGCATGCGATAAAAACATACTCAGTACTGGTACCCGTACAAAGCTTTTGCAGTTGCCTAGATCTCTGAACAACACATATGTATTTATGGGCCAGCATTATTTAATCCTACTCCTAGAGTCCCAGGAATCCTAGTAGGCCTATCAGATAAATTTATAGACGTTGGTGAAATTATTCATATTTACTAGGCCTATAGCCAGTATAGGCCCTTCGGCTTCTACTAGCTCCTTCCTTGGCTTACATTGGCAAATTCACATGAGATACATTACACTCAGATTTGGGTGTTTTTCTTTGTGTGTGTTTACAATCTTGGGGCTCAATCGGCCATAGATATATAAGTAAGTATAGAACCTATCATCAGAACTCTAGGGCCCTACACTCAATGATGAACCAGCGATTAGCCGCTCTGTTGGCTGTGACCACGTAACTTGTTAGACTCGTCCGACTAGTAATCTCGTACTTTTTGTGGTAATTCCCAAACAACTCACCCTGAAGTGTTAACAGTTTGGCATTGCCCACACCCACTACGTATGAGGTCCACATATGGACCATAAGCACATAAAGCCAACTCAACGAGATCATTGTGAACGTTGTTTTTCTAGACTAAAAGGGTCTATGATTTAAACCCTACTAAACTGTACTGATTACTATGTATAGAGTATCCCTTTGTACCCACATATTTATCTATACACAGGACTACACCTAACAACAAAACGAAATATTTTGGAAAACCCACGACAATCTGCGTATTTATCTTGACAAGTGACAATCTTACGGATAGAAATTGCCTGGGTCTGTTCATTTTATTTGAAATTCCATGATCTCATAGCTACTCATTGTAAAACTCACCGGTCCTGGGGAGGGTCCGGTTGACCCTCCATCGTCTGCTTCTGCCAGTTCTGGCGATACGACACCTTCTCTGAACGCGACTCGAAGATTCGCGACCACCCGAACCGACGTATAGCGATACGTCGGTTCGGATGAACGCCTTCAGCCAATTCGCGTTCAGGCAAAATGACGTATATCAAATTTCTCTGTTAAAAACACAAAATCCGGTTTCAAAATTTTGTGAGTAGAAAGAGTGTGTGCTGGGCTTTCTTAAAACGGCAAAATCTGAAATTCGAAAAATTTACCGAATTTTGACATATACGACGGTTCGGATGGTCGCCGACGAATTATGGGCGGATGAGCTGCCAGGCAGCCAACGGCCATAGTGAAAGAGACCAAGTCGGATTCAACGACCAATAGTTGTTAGACTCTTCAGGGCGCGCCACTCCATATTCTGTGGACAGCGGTCGAAAGTTACAGCTATAATCCATATATCAGGGGAGGCAGGCCTCTTCAGCCCAGTTAAGCAACCTGCATACGAGAAGGACACTCCGATGTAAAACCTACGACTCAAGAACCTCGCTGCTACGTCCTAGCTTGCTTGGCTACAGCACACGAACCTTGGGTGTAAAGAGTGGGGTCAGTACTGCGCACACTGCACTCCACTTAAAAGCTATTTTGCGCAGGCCCGAGGACATGTCCACGTCCTCCTCCCCCTTAAAGTCCTGCAGCGTTGGGAAAGGGGCGAAAACGGCAGGTGAAAGATGTCACTGGCAGCCGCAGCTCCAATCCTACATGCAGGCGGTTCAGGATATTGGTCGCTTAATGCTGACCTGGAGACGACAGCATCATTCGGCAGCACCTTGAACGACCAAGCAGCCCTTTTTAGGGATAGCACTGCTTGCTCCGCATGGAGAGGGGCCTAGAAAAGGTGGCCTAACCAAAGCTCGTCTCCTCTGACCTAGCTGGTTAACCGCGGCCAACGGGCATCTTCCAAGCGGTCGAACAAAACAGAACAAAAAGGTCACACCTCCTTCAAAAGGTGTACACAAACTGAAGTTAGCATGTTGGAACGTTAGAACAATGTTGGACACGGACGGCCACAGACCTGAACGGCGGTCCGCCCTCATCGCTCATGAGCTCTCCAGACTTGACATAGACATAGCTGCTCTCAGCGAAGTCCGCCTTGCAGATGAAGGTAATCTCCAAGAACATGGTGCGGGCTACACACTCTACTGGTCTGGGAAACCTCGGTGTGAACGACGTCTATCAGGAGTTGGTTTTATGGTCAAGAATTGCATCGCCTCCAGGCTCGAAAACCTTCCTACAGGCCACTCTGACCGGATTATGTCCATGCGTCTCTCCCTTCGCAACGGTCAATATATCACTCTGTTCAGTGTCTATGCCCCAACCCTTCAGGCGGAACCAGCCGAAAAGGATAAGTTTTACACTGATTTGCGCACCTTCTCCCAACAAGTTCGGGAAGACGACAAGGTTGTCATCCTTGGTGACTTCAACGCTCGCGTTGGGAAAGACTCAGAAACCTGGTCAGGAATCCTTGGTAAACATGGCGTCGGAAAGTGCAACGACAACGGACGCCTCCTGCTGGAGTTCTGCACAGAACAACAACTAGTCATCACAAACACCCTTTTCCAGCAGAGGGACAGTTTAAAGACTACCTGGATGCACCCCCGGTCCAAACACTGGCATCTATTGGACTACATTCTGGTTCGCAGGAGAGACCAACGTGACGTGTTTCACACCAGAGTTATGCCCAGTGCTGAATGCCACACTGATCATCGGCTTGTTCGCTGCAAGTTAAACCTTCTTTTCAAGCCTAAGCTGAAATGCAGAGGGGCTCATCAGAAGAAATTCAATGTTGCTTACCTGCAGTCAGCTGAAGTGAGATGTAATTTTCAGACGAATCTCCAAACAAGGCTTGAAGATGAAAACCAATTCAAGGACATTTCTCCTGAAGTCTTTTGGGCTAGGATGAAATCAGCCATACAACAATCCTCCAAAGAGGTATTGGGACTCTCCTCCAGGAAGAACAAGGATTGGTTTGACGAAAGCAATCAGGAGATCAAAAAGCTACTTGCTAAGAAGCGATCTGCCCACCAGGCTCATCTCACGAATCCATCCTGTCCAGTGAAAAAAAGTGCCTTCCGTCTTGCATGCAGTCACCTCCAGCGCAAACTTCGAGAGATCAAGAATGAGTGGTGGACAAACCTTGCCAAACAAACTCAACTTTGTGCCGACACTGGCGACCTGAAGGGTTTTTATGAGGCACTGAAGAGTGTCTATGGTCCCTCACACCAAGTTCAAAGTCCTCTTCGTAGCGCAGACGGCGAAGTTCTCCTCAACGACAAGACCTCCATCCTCACCCGATGGTCAGAGCACTTTCAGTCGCTCTTCAGTGCCAACCGCATAGTACAAGAATCTGCCCTGCTCCAGAGTCCCCAACAGCTCTTTAAACCTGAGCTGGATGAACTCCCTACAATCGAGGAGACACTTAAAGCGATTGAACAAATGAAAATCGGCAAAGCAGCAGGTGTGGATGGAATTCCCCCAGAGGTATGGAAGGCTGGTGGAAAAGCCCTACACATCAAGCTTCACGAGTTCTTCACGCTTTGCTGGAACCAAGGCCAACTACCTCAAGATCTTCGGGATGCAATTATCATCACCCTGTACAAAAACAGAGGAGAGAAATCAGAGTGCACCAACTACAGAGGAATCACGCTTCTTTCCATTGCGGGAAAAATCCTTGCTCGAATTCTTCTCAATAGACTAACGCCTAGTGTCGCAGAAAGTGTTCTCCCAGAATCTCAGTGTGGTTTTCGCGCAAACAGAGGAACTGTTGACATGGTCTTTGCCCTCAGACAGCTTCAGGAAAAGTGCAAGGAACAAAACAAGGGACTTTACATTACCTTTGTTGACCTAACCAAAGCCTTTGACACAGTGAGTAGGAAAGGACTCTGGCAAATTCTGGAGCGCCTTGGTTGTCCCCCGAAGTTCCTCAATATGATCATCCAACTGCATGAAAACCAGCAAGGCCGGGTTAGGTATAACAGTGATTTCTCCGAACCCTTCCCAATTGACAACGGTGCAAAGCAAGGTTGTGTTCTTGCACCGACCCTGTTTACCATCTTCTTCAGTATGATGCTCAAACAAGCCATGGAAGAGTTCAATAACGAAGATGCTGTTTACATCCGGTACCGCACAGATGGCAGTCTATTTAATCTGAGACGTCTGCAAGCTCACACCAAGACGCATGAGCTACTCGTCCGTGAGCTACTCTTCGCAGATGATGCCGCTCTTGTTGCTCATTCAGAGTCTGCTCTCCAGCGCTTAACGTCCTGCTTCGCAGTTACTGCTAAAGCATTTGGCCTTGAAGTAAGCCTGAAGAAAACCGAGGTTCTTCATCAGCCGGCTCCTCGACAGGATTACCAGTCCCCCCACATCACCATAGGGCAAACAGAACTCAAAACAGTTGATCAATTTACTTATCTCGGCAGCACCATCACATCAAACGCAAGAGTCGACAAAGAAATTGACAACAGACTTGCTAAGGCAAGCAGCGCCTTTGGTAGACTGCACGACAGAGTCTGGAAAAACAACCACCTGAAAAAGCAGACAAAGATCAGCGTGTACAGAGCCGTTGTCTTACCAACTCTCCTGTACGGATCCGAGTCATGGGTCCTCTACCGGCATCACCTATGCCTTCTTGAGCGCTTCCACCAGCGATGTCTCCGCTTCATCCTAAACATCCACTGGAATGACTTTATCACCAACATCAAAGTTCTTGAGCTGGCAGAGACTACTAGCATCGAAGCCACACTGATGAAAACTCAACTGCGCTGGGCTGGTCATGTCTCGAGAATGGACGACCATCGCCTTCCGAAGGTCATGCTGTACGGTAAGCTCTCTTCTGGACACCGAGAAAGAGGTGGACCCAGGAAGAGATACAAGGACTGCTTGAAAAAAACCTTGAGCACCTGCAACATCGATCACCGACGGTGGGCTGCTATCGCCTCTGATCGCACATCTTGGCGCCTTACTGTTCGACGAGCAACAGCCGCCTTCGAGGATGATCGCAGGGCCCGACTCAACAGAAAAAGACAACAGAGGAAAAACCCAACACCCAACATCAACCAACCGACTTTCCCGTGCAACCGCTGCAACCGTGCCTGCCTGTCCCGCATCGGACTCATCAGTCACTTTCGAGCCTGCAGCAGACGTGGACTTCCTTAAATCTTCGTTCGCGAAGCAAAGCCATATACTACAGTGTGGTGTACTATACTATGCATATGGGAGCGGCCTGTAAACTACATTGTAGCGTTCTATGGTACATATGCAGTAATGGTCCGAGTTGTTACAACGCGCGCATCAAAAACCTCTTTGGCGCGCATGCAAAATTAGTGTGCGCCTCTCAAGCAGCTCTAAAAACAATCAAAGACGATTGATAAACAACAACAAAAACTTCAAAGACCGCGCGTCTCAGCAACTGAGGTGATGTGCGTATACTAGTAGCAAGTAGGCTTGAGGACCGCGCGCTGTCCATTTGTTTTGTACAGGATTAGCACGCACTTTCCTGTCTGCTCAGTAAGGCCCACGGTAAGGCCTCGTTTGGTACCCGTATAGTACTGATGAACATGGCGATCACGAACTGTGTGTAAATTGTCTGGAATAGGGTCGACTTTTCCCCGAGACCGAGTTAGTCTGGAGCCTTCTGGAATAAAAGTCGGTCTACCGACTTTTATTATTTTCTCAAAATACTCCAAAACGACTCATCATTCCGGCAAACCGCGTCAGCCAGGTAAGTTTCTTTGTAGACTCTTTCGATATATTGCAAGCAAATATGAAATGGTGCCAGACAGGTTCTCAAGCCCTTACCAGAACTTTGTTTTCACTGTAATAGTTAAAAGCGAGTATGATACATTATTTAAGAAAAAAAAAAGACATCACATAACATTTTTCAGTATAAGGTATATATACGCACCGATTTCTCATTCCTTTCTCATATTTCATATATATATATATATATATATATATATATAAGTATATACAGTTGGCTTTAAAGCTGACCCCAGTAATACTGGAGTCCTGCTAACAAAATCAACACTGATGTAAATTTCTCATTCATATTAATAAGAAATTCATGAAGAACACTCACCTTGATCTTCTTTGAAGAATCACTCCAATCCCCCACCCCCTCCCTCCATATCTAACCAAAATCAACTATCAAGTTCTGACCAATGCATTTAAAGTTGACTTAAAACCCGTCAAACAAATTTAATTTTGTTGAACTTGTGCACTTCTTGAGATACAGAGAGAAGAATGTGGATCGCAGAACTCCTGTAAAACTGAAAAGAATAATAATGATCAGATGAACAAAAAGGAATGGAAGTAATACCGTACATTAAATTTGAAACAGAATAGAACATGCTATGTTATGTTATGATGAAAATAACATGCAAATACACATTTTAAACTACAAATATCACTACTGAAACTGTCATGCTTATGTCTTACATAGTTCTCCTAATGGGTCTCGAGTACATCCTCAAGACATGAGACAACAAGTTCACATTACTGAAATGGCACGTTTGTCACAAATGTGTTGAGTTTTTACTCTCCTTGAAGTAGATCATTTAGATGGATGACTAAATTGTTTAAGAGAGGAAGTACTCGGGTATATTTGAGCATTTTCACTTTACATTTGACCCCCGGGCAAAAATCTTTCAACACAGAAAATAGCTTTCATATTCCTTTCCACAATAAAAACTGCACATTCAAAGCCTTTGCGTACCTGTTTTATACTTCAGAAAATAGTTATGACATCACAAACTTCTTCATATCAACCACTCAAGAATTGTTATGAATGACAAATAAATGTAAAACTTCTGACATTGATAGCTTAATTTCAATCCAATTGATATTCATCAACATTTTATTGCTGTGTTTGTAATACCTACTCTCGTATTAAAATCAAGTATAAACTATGCATGAACATCAAAATGAAATGGCTGTTTATATTTTTTTTGGTGAAGTAATATTACATCTCAAAGTAATTTGAAGATTCCATAATGACTTCAAATTCTGCTCCACAGATCCTTTTAAGCCAATTTGATAGATCAAAAAATGCGAGCACACGCAAAGCCTTCAAGGTGAATTTATGCCCATGCATATTAAGTGACAACACTTGGAATTACCTGTACTCGGAAGATGCTTTCCACGATTTCACTGCACTGGAAATTTTCTTCAAGAGTTTGCAGTGTAATATTTTGCCTGGGTATGCACGAAATGTTGTATTAATTGGGCCACTCTACTGGCTTCCCAGAAGTCCGCTCGTTCCTCACCTAAACATTCATGTATGTATAAATGTCTAATAAAATCATTACGTATAGAAAAAAAAAGGGAAAATATTTCAGTGGATGGAAGAAAGCTGCCGTCCCCGTCAATGGATTCATGATACCTATGTCTTGAAGGTGAGATAAAAATAAAACTGAACCATATTCATGTTGTTGTTCAAAGAATTCCATGCATGTTCATTTTACTGAAAAAAAATACTATGATTTATGACCAGATATATCGTATGACATATTTGTTTTGGATGCAATAATTACCTTTGTTGAGACTGTCTTTCGAAGATTTCTTGGGAAAAAGGCACCGGAAAACCCCATCGCAGTCCAAAGGGTATTAAGGATTGGTCCCACATCCTTGATACCTCGCCCGTTGGAATGTAAGAAGAGGGATTCAATTCCATCCTTGTGAAAGAAGGATGGCGTGAGTGGTCTCACCTCCCTCACATAGACCTCCAAAATTGGTGAGGCCTCCCGGCTGAAAAATATGTCAGCCGGGCCATACAAGGAGGCTGTCTTGTGGTCCTTAACCTAGTTTAGATCATACTAGTATTCATTAACAGAAGGAAATCACTAGTCTTACATTGTGAAAAAGTTAACATTTGACTCACACACCGTCCAATCACAGATAGGTATGTAGAGCTAAAATTAAGTGCAATTCGATAGAAACTTGCTCAAAATGTTAGGGTCAAAAATTGTGGCCATTCGCATGTAAATTATTTAACCTTGAGAAAACCTTCATGTGTTGAAAGCTGAGGACCTTTATGCAACCACTCTCCTCTGTATGTATGATTGAACTTGAAACTCTATTTGAAAAGTTATCATCTCCCTCCAATGCAGTTTGCTCAGACAACAAAATCTAAACTTTCACTGAAAAGCTATTTTAGTTCCCGTAATAGCGACCATGGTTATAATGGATTCCGATTAACAAAAAGTATAGATTCAGGCTGCAGCACTATTCTATATGTCTTTTATCGTGTGTGTGGTTGAAACAAAATTTTGATATATAAAGAAAACTGCTGGTCCCATGGACTTCGTTAGATTTGGAGGAAATCCGCGGTACTTGACAGGTTAATTCTTGTAATTTTTCCAAAAATATTCCTTTGTCAATCAAGACAATCCCACCTTATATTACTAGGGATAAAGTCACTCTGTCCATAATATAATAATTAAAGACAGGTTAGGCAGGAATGTATTAAGTAACCAAGATAGGATATTTTTTTTTTCAACTGAAATAAGTTTTGTGTAATATGATGGAATTTAAAATGTGACCTATTTCAAATCATCCAAAAAAAAAAAAAATCTTAACGGAGTCCACTGGATGATGATACACGCTCATTTGAATGATGATACACGCTGACTTGAATGATGACACAATTATTATATCAACAGTCATGAAAACTATTCGTAAAAGAAAACGTTTCAAGATACCCGCAGGCGAATTTTCCCGTCGATGTAACTCCTACCACGAAACTCATCCAAAGTTGCTGTTGTTCCAACACAGGTCCTTTGGGCATTTACGGTGTATAAGTCGACCAAGAGAAAATCTCTGACAGCAGCCTGGTTTGACCAGGTTGCCTCACCTGACCTGATCTTATCTAAATGAAATACAGTAGAACATGAGAAATTCAACACAAGTTTAAAGATGTGTATCAATGAATAATAACCACAGGTATGGCATTCCTGGAGTTTGGTTATCACCTACAAATACAGGTGTACCTGCAATTCTGGACCGAACTTCTGTTCCCCTTTGCTTCATGGCCATTCGTATAGGCCATCCTTGCAGCACGTAGCTGCGGGAGTATGCCCCGTACATCCTCCTTAATTCTCCAGGCCAGGGAAGATTGGTGGTCCCACGTAGCTTGCAACAAAATTTGCGAACTTCCATGCCGAGTCATAATATTTGTGTTTCGTCTTTGGCGCATAGCTTTGACTGCACATGTGCTTGGTTGTGCTTTGGTGTCATAGAAAGAGCAACTGATGTTAAATCATAATAATGATTAAACAATTGATCTTCACATAAAATGGATATCAATAATGAGAATAACTTCATTTTACATAATGGAGCATTAAATGTACCTCTCATGTAATTTCCATACTGTGAAACACAATATATTCTCAAATTGCCACTGGGATTCAATGCACGTAGAGTAGGGAAGAATTTTGCATGAATTCTAATTTTGTGAAGCATGGCTCTCACGACATTTATGAAATTGAAATGTATGCAAACATTCTCTTTTCTTACAGTATGAAGTATGCCCTCAATGTGATGCTGAGAAAGAAAGCACTAGTCATTCAATAAGTTAACGTTATTACTAGCTGATAATGTATGCACGAAACACGTTTGAGCTTTGAAAAACTATAATCGGCACATACCTTTTTAGGCCAAGTTCCTGAGAAATCCATAGGCTCGAATTATTTCATGCTTCAGTGTGCACAATAAAATATGTTCCCTTTTTAAATTGTGCACTTTGATTGAGTGACGTGATGATAAATTTACTGTAATTTTATCTTATCAAGCATGAACATAAACTTGTGGAGAATTCTACAAATGTCACAGTACCTTTCGGTCTATGAAGAAGGGAATAGCATAATTCTCAAGAGGATGGTTAGGTAAATAACTCTCAGCAAAAAAAAAAATAATAATAATACTAATAATCTTTAAATATAAGTTAATTTGATAAGAAAGAGAAAGGTATTACGAGTTCAACGGTATAGATTTGATTGAATTCAGATGAAAAATATGGAATTCATGACATTTTGAAATTTGGCTACTTTTGGGTGAAACAGTTCTTGAACGGTCTATATGAATAAGCAAATGGCAAAGTGAGCGTGTCATTTCCTCACAATTTACCATATCAGTTTGTACATACAATTTTGAAATCTCCAGTTTTTCATTTAAACGCAATTTTGCCCAAGGCTCGAATCTCACATCTGTACTTCAACCTGATTAATTCAATCAATGGTCAAATAGAGAAAGAACATGTAATGTCCATTTTATTACACTTGGGATTGCAACTGTTCAACAAAGAGGTTTCATTAGTCGAAAGCACTAAAGATGGAGTGAAAAGTAACGTATGGCTTCTCTGGGGTAAAATCTAAACAGCTTGAAATTCTTATTTTTTAATCTAGGTTTGAATGCTGTCATGTAGACCTTTAACATAGAAATGATTTATGCTAGTCAAGCCATCATTACTAGCAAGCAGCCCAAACATAGTGTATATAATCAACTCATGATAGCGAAGGCAGCTGGCATGATCGCACTATATACATAGTGTATATTCCTTGTATGTTTTATATTATACATGTGTCAAGCAGATTTAAGAATTTGAAGTGCAGAGACCATAACTAATTATTACGTAGGTGAGATTCAGACTTGGTGTTATCCTTTCGAAAGTGCGCATTTGGTCCACTTTCGACTAACTCGCCTAAAAATCATGAATGGTGTAAAATTAAATCAAATTAAATCAAATTGCATGCAATCACACAAAATTAATCAAACACCGTACGTCTCTCCATGCAGTACACATACACTGTATTTCTTTCCTGATTGCTGAAGTGTTAATCAACTCCAGTAATTCTATATTTTTCCAGGCTACGTATTACATTATTTTGAGCTAGTGTTAAAGTGTCAATAACCAATGACTAATTTCGTTATTTATTACATTTTCTAACTCATCAAATCAAATTCGAATGAATCATTTTTGTCCAGGATACATGCATTTCCAAGTGTTCGCATGTCAATCAAGTTTTTGGATAAGTGCCAAATGTCATTCCAGTAAACCATTACATTTATCCAATTAATGTTATGATTCTACATAATTATTACATAACTATTTAAAGTGTCTTTCATACTTACATATAATATTTCCAAATGATTAATGTCCCCCGATTCTGCTCTTTTCTTGCATAGAATATGCTGAATAAGAAACTATTGCATATCTACTAAGGTCTTGAAAGAATGCAGTGGGACTTTGTTTGGATTTATATGTTTTGAGTAGGCCTTTCAGTCGTTGTTTGTTTTCATTAAAGTGTTATCTGCCCCCTTGCTCCGATATCGATGGCAAAAACGAAGGCTTATAGCCCTTGCTCTTTAGTTCATTCAATAATACTTCGCAGTTCTCTACTTTTCTTTCATGAGCGGCTTCAGTGTTAGGTTCGAATGGCACTGTCAATTCAACAATGAGGATTTGGAAAGATGGCCCCTTTCGGTGAACCACTGCATATTGATAAGTTACATGTTGGACATAAAATGATATAGACTAAATAGCACTTATGACAGATTAATCTGATTCATACATCATTTACATTATACTATGCAATGATACTGGCACGATCACACTCTTGTGCTCGCGAGCGCAGCTAGTATGATCACACTCTTTTGATAGCAAATGCAGCTGGTGTGATTACACTCTTCTGATGTCTGATAGCGAGTTTGGTGGCGTGATCGAGCACTTTTGGCGTAAACACACTCTTAAGATGGCAAGCTCTGGTGGTGTGATGACACTCTTATGATGGTGAGTGCTGGCGGCGTGATCACACTATCATGATGATAGCAACCGCTGCTGGCCTGACCAAACTCATGATAGCGAACGCAGCTGTCATGATCACACTCTTCTGATGGCGAGCGCTGGTGGCGTGATCACACTTTTATCATGGTGACAAGTATTGGCCTCACGCTCCTTTTCCGGGCTCCCATATACCTGTGTTAAATGCAGCATATTCCATAAATCATTATTCTAATTAAGCTATGTGAGCAAAATTCACAAGAAAATGAATACCATATTGGGTCAACGTAACAAGATTACACTAGGCCTTACCAGAAATTCAAGTGTTGAACAGGCATTCGGGCTGGTGCCCAATGCATCGACCCAGCCCATGGCAGATCTGCCTTTCCTTATTTATTTTATGATGTTCTATCACAATGTGCGCAGGCCTCACAAAGAGCCTTTGCGCACAACGATGTGAAGCCTCGTCATCTGGGAGCAATTTCCATGATTTTACAATGTGAGTTAATCCTGCCATTCTGTGTGAAGTGCGTACCGAATTTCCCAGGCCTGGAACAATTACATCTAATACGACGTATCCAGCCTTATTGACTCGGCCTGTAAAAAGCCAGCATACCACTGGATCATCACCAGCACTCTTGTCCGTCATTTCTAACTGTTGGGAATAATGTTTGCTCCGCTCTTCCGCATTCATATCCAAAATCTTCTTGCTTGTCGCCATAAAAAAAAAGATATATATATATATATATGTATATATATATATATATATATATATATATATATAACGTTAATGAATGCCTTAACAGACCTGCTGGCTCCCTCAGATCCAAGACCAGAATATTGTGTAGACCAGCCTTCAACGCAGATATATTATTCATTAAATGTTAGTCAATGACTATGACACTTTGAAAATAGATAGTCCTGCTCTATTTTTCTGAGAGAATGAGGCTGAGTTTCACGTTGTTAGAATGAAATGCAATGGAGTGAATGTGTAGACCATGAGTGGTAAATAAATGGCACATGGCTGGTGCTACAAGGAAACTTCCAACACAAAACACAGTGTCTGGGACCAAGCCAGCCCATCAGATGAGCTCTCCATTTTCAGAGTAAAAGTGAAAATAATGCAGTTACACTGGGTGCTGGTTTCGAGGTGTACAAGTAAACTTAAGGGTATAGGCCTACGGTTAGGACGAGGGGAAGGCAGGGTGAGGGTTAGGGCGTAAGTTGCTCGGTCTAGACTAGATCTAGAGATCTACACTGGCTTAGACTGGGTTAAATTTGAGCCTAGTTCATTATACTAGGCAGCTCGGGTTAAATTTGGGGTTAGAATATGATTTTGGGCTGAAATCTAACTTTGGGTCGGCAATGGATTCAACTTAGGGCTATGGTTAGGGTTAAGGTCAAGGGCTACCTTACTTGTTTACTAGTGGTCTGACTTACCCCTTGAAGAATATTTCCAAATTTGAGCTAGCAGGTACCATGGCAGCAACCCCCGGAACCTTCCCGTACACTCTGCATGCCTTTTGCTGGGGAGAACATTCTGGCAGACGACTCTCATGCCCACTGCCTACCAGTCTCGCAGTAAAGGCCTCACGCTCCTTTTCCGGGCTCCCATAGAAACCTGTGTTAAATGCAGCATATTCCATAAATCATAAAAAATCAATCGAGTCGTAAAATTTTTTAAATTGAAGCAGATGAAGGGAAATTTTCTCTGCTTTCAAGCAAACAACATATTTTGGGATGTTTTCAAGCTCTAAAAAAATTTAAGAGCCTCCATACGAGACTAGTCATTCAGTCACTCTCAAAAACGATAAAAATAGCAAATTACCTCATATATCAATAAAATTTCATTAAAAATACAAAAACCCTGATTCATTCCATTTCTTCATAGCCTGCAGAAGCTCCTGTCCTCAAGCAATGTCAAACACCACCAAAGGTGGCAATTTTCCACTTGACTGATTTTTGATTTTTTTTTTTGTTTGTAAAAAATAACATTACCCCATCTTTGTACTGCCTTCCCTGTAGGCAATGCGCGAGTTGAATTAGGAGCGCGAGGCCTATTGGTGGCATAATCATTCTCTTATGGCAAGCGATGTTAGTGTGATCACACTCTTATATGACGATGGCAAGCTTGGTCGGCGTGACCACACTCTTATGATGGTTAGTGCTGGCGTCATGATCACGTGAGGACGAGTGCTGGCGGCGTGACCACATTCTTATTATGGTAAGCGCTGCTGGCTTGGTCACACTGTCATGATGATGGCTATAGTGCTGGCGGCGTGATCACACTCTTACGATGATTGCGAGTACTGCTGGTGTGATCACACTCCTTTGTTGATGTGGCGGTTATCTTGATGACATTCCAAGAGTGATTGATATGGTGTTATACTCTCTAAATAACAGAAGGGAGTGAATTCAGAGTTAAATTGGAGTGAATTTTGAGTGAAAATATTCATTTTCACTCATTTTTAAGTGTCCTCAGGGATCCCTCGAAGATTTTGAAGTGATCCCTGAGGTCACTCCAAAATTAGTGGCTTGGCTTGTTATTATTTTGTTTGTAAATGTGATGAAAAGAAATGAATATAATTGGTTAATAAAAGTCACATGCTTTAGCGATTCTAATGGAAAAAAAGTAATTGCACATTTTGAAAAATTGCAGATTTGTCGACAATTTGAGCATATTGTACATGGTTGACAGGGCATTAATAAATCATGCAAATCTATAAAAGAGAAAAAAAAAAGAGTGAATTAAGAATCATAATGTAATGTGATTGTCATTACATACCAAAATTATCAGTGGGCTTTAAAACTGACCCTAGTAATACTGGAGTCCTGTAACAAAAATGCACACTGTCTGATATAAATTTCTCATTCATATTAACAGGAAGGCAAAAAAAAAAAAAAATCACACCCACTTTTTACAATAAAACATTTAGAACACTCACCAGGATCTTCTTTGAAGAATCACATTGACCAATTCCTAACCCAAATCAACAATGGTATAAAGTTCTGGCCAATTCATTTAAAGCTGACTTCAAAGAAATTTTGAAATTGTACACTTCTTGAGATACAGACAAAAGAATGCGGATCACTACCGTCTATTAGTTTGAAATGAGTTTTTTTTTTTTTTTTTTTTTTGTGCTAGTCAGTAAAAACAGTGTGGGGAGTCAAGCTGGAACTCATCTCATGTAAGCATGAGCAACGCCAGAAGGCGAATAGCAGGTTAAACATCACTACCTTTACCATTCAACACATGAATATCTGAGTTTATGCTGTGAGGTGAAAACATGTCGGTGAAAAAGTCAAAATGCTTATATTACAACGTTTCAAATACTGGTAATAAGATGTTATATGCAACGGTTCAATGACACTTGCTGGATCGGTGAAAAACAAACAAACAAAATGCTTATAAGTCACAACTTTCTCAAAGATCAGATGAGTTTTTAACACCAGTTCCAAGATTTGTCCTGCGATACTTGCCCCCATGTAATATCTATAAGTCAAACATAAAACCTATCCACAAATATAACCTCCTCCCTAATCCTAGTAACCACATTAAACTGAACTTACAACCCTATCACAATCTTAACTCTACGCCCTTGGAGAAAATAAGACCGGAGCGATTGTCGCAGGAACAAAATGTCATGTCACCGTAACCAATATCAGAATGCTATCTCCAAATAACAACAAACATCTAATGTATTCAAGTTAAGCATGATGGCAGAGGGGAGGAGGTAATCAAGTTTGACACCATTATGTTAAAAGAAAATGTATTGCTTGAATTTTATCAGTAACTCTAACATAAATTATTCTATACGATGTAATTGCAGCACTGCAGAATTAAAAAAAAAAAAAAACACCTTATATTTACCCCGGACATCAACTTTACTGCTTTATAATATCTACCACCATAACGAACCAAGAAAAACATGATACGGGTAAGGGGGGGGGGGGGAGGGTTGGGCAGAGGTTTAATAGCAGAGATTACTGGAGCGAGTGTTCCTTTTCGTATACTTTTGTTATCATTGTGTTGTTTTTCTCATAAAAGCGATGTACATTAGCAACAAAAAACGAGGATTCGCTGTCCCGGTCTTCTATGGTGTACAGATACCTTTTTGCTGCCGTGCTGGCACATGTAGCACCCAGCATTCGATGGCATCACGAATGTAATAAGGCCATCGTCGAGGTGAAACATGACTCTGTCTCTAAAGACGTAAGAAAGTCATAAACGGAGCAAACATAAGCGTTTACAAACTGTGGACACAGGCTTTTAATCAACAGCACAATCGTAAAATAATGTCCATGAATCGCTACTATTTTACACATTCTTTTTGATGAAATGACATAGTTGGAAAACTTTGAAATCATGGAAAGCCAGCCAAAATGCGTAAACTGAATACATGACAGAATACAATAATGGGAAGTGAGTTTTTTGCTGGTGAGTAAAAAAAAAAAAAAAAGACTCCTGGGGCTCAAGCTGAAACTCAGCTCCGATAAGCATGAAAATACCAAAAGGCGAATAACACATTAAACATCACTACCTTTACCATAAGTATGAAATAAATTTGTATTTAAACTCGTTGGCATAGTTCCAACACATAATATCTGAGTTTATGTTATGAGGTGAAAACATGTCAGTGAAAACGTCAAAATGCTTACAACGTTTTAAATAATAAGTTGTTATATGCAACTGTTCAATGACACTTGCTGGGTCAGTGAAAAAAAAAAAACAAAAACAAAATGCTTGTAAATCACTACTTTCCCAAAGATCAGATGAATTTTTAACATCAGTTCCAAGATTTTTCCTGCGATACTTGCCCCCAAGAAATGTCTAATGCACGCTAAGTCAAACATAAAACCTATAGACAAATATAACCTCCTCCCTAATGCTAGTAATAACATCAAACTGAACTTACAACCCTATCACAATGCTAACTCTACGCCCTTGGAGAAAATAAGACCGGAGCGATTGTCGCAGGAACAAAATGTCATGTAATAACAAACATGTAATACATTCAAGTTAAGCATAATGGCAAGGGGGGGGGGGGAAATCAAGTTTGACCCCATTATGTGTTAATAGAAAATGTATTGCTTGAATTTTGTAAGCAACTCTAACATGAATTATTCTATACGATGTAATTGCAGCACTGCAGAATAAAAACCTTATATTTGCCCCAGACATCAACTTTGCTGCTTCATAAAATCCTACCAGCATAACGAACCAAGAAAAATAGGATACGGGAAAGGGGGGGGGGGGGTGGTGAGGCAGAGGCTTAATAGTAAAGATTACAGGAGCGGGTGCTTCTCTTCGTATACTCTTGTTATCATTTTGTTGTCTTTCTCATAAAAGCAATGTACATTAGCAACAAATAACGAGGATTTGCTGTTCCGGTGCTCTATGGTGTACAATTACCTTTTTGCTGCCGTGCTGGTACATGTAGCACCCAGCATTCGATGGCGTCACGAATGTTGTGAGGCCATCGTCAAGGTGAAACATGACTCTGTCTCTAAAGACGTAAGAAAGTCATAAACGGAGCAAACATAAGCGTTCACAAACTGTGGACACAGGCTTTTAATCAACAGCACAATAGTAAAAATTAATAATGTCCATGAATCGCTACTATTTTACACTTTCTTTTTGATGAAATGACATAACTGAAAAACTTTTAAATCATGGAAAGCCAGCCAAAATGCGTAAACTGAATACATGACAGAATACAATAATGGGAAGTGAGTTTTTTGCTTGTGAGTAAAAAAAAAAAACACTCCAGGGACTCAAGCTGAAACTCAGCTCCGATAAGCATTAAATACCAAAAGGCGAATAACACATTAAACATCACTACCTTAACCATAACTATGAAATAAATTTGTATTTAAACTCGTTGGCATAGTTCCAACACATAATATATAAGCATTAAATACCAAAAGGCGAATAACACATTAAACATCACTACCTTAACCATAACTATGAAATAAATTTGTATTTAAACTCGTTGGCATAGTTCCAACACATAATATCTGAGTTTATGCTGTGACGTGAAAACATGTCAGTGAAAAAGTCAAAATGCTTACAACGTTTTAAATAATAAGTTGTTATATGCCACTGTTCAATGACACTTGCTGGCTCGGTGAAAAAAAAAAAACCAAAAAAAAAAAACCCAAAACAAAATGATTGTAAGGCACTACTTTCCCAAAGATCAGATGAATTATTAACATCAGTTCCAAGATTGTTCCTGCGATACTTGCCCCCAGGAAATGTCTAATGCACGCTAAGTCAAACATGAAACCTATCGACAATTATAACCTCCTCCCTAATGCTAGTAATAACATGAAACTGAACTTACAACCCTATCACAATGCTAACTCTACGCCCTTGGAGAAATTAAGACCGGAGCGATTGTCGCATGGAACAAAATGTCATGTCACCATAACCAATATCAGATTATCTCAAAATAACAAACATCTAATGTATTGAAGTTAAGCATAAGGGCAAGGGGGGGGGGGGTAATCAATTTTGACACCATTATGGTAACAGAAAATGTATTGCTTGAATTTTGTCAGCAACTCTAACATGAATTATTCTATACGATGTAATTGCAGCACTGCAGAATAAAAACCTTATATTTGCCCCGGGCATCAACTTTGCTGCTTCATAACATCCTACCACCATAACGCACCAAGAAAAATAGGATACGGGAACGGGGGGGGGGGGGGGGGGCAGAGGTTTAATAGCAAAGATTACAGGAGCGGGTGTTTCTCTTCGTATACTCTTGTTATCATTTTGTTGTCTTTCTCATAAAAGCACTGTACATTAGCACCAAATAACGAGGATTTGCTGTCCCGGTGCTCTATGGTGTACAATTACCTTTTTGCTGCGTGCTGGTGCATGTAGCACCCAGCATTCGATGGCGTCACGAATGTTGTGAGGCCATCGTAGAGTTGAAACATGACTCTGTTTCTAAACACGTAAGAAAGTCATAAACGGAACAAACATAAGCGTTTACAAACTGTGGACACAGGCTTTTAATCAACAGCACTATCGTAAAATAATGTCCATGAATCGCTACTATTTTACACTTTTTTTTGATGAAATGACATAATTGAAAAACTTTTAAATCATGGAAATCCAGCCAAAATGCGTAAACTGAATACATGACAGAATACAATAATGGGAAGTGAGTTTTTTGCTGGTGAGTAAAAAAAAAAACACTCCAGGGACTCAAGCTGAAACTCAGCTCCGATAAGCATGAAAATACCAAAAGGCGAATAACACATTAAACATCACTACCTTTACCATAAGTATGAAATGAATTTGTATTTAAACTCGTTGGCATAGTTCCAACACATAATATCTGAGTTTATGCTATGAGGTGAAAACATGTCAGTGAAAAAGTCAAAATGCTTATATTACAACGTTTTAAATAATAAGTTGTCATATGCAACGGTTCAATGACACTTGCTGGGTCGGTGAAAAAAAAACAAACAAAAAAACAAAAACAAAATGCTTGTAAGTCACTACTTTCCCAAAGATCAGATGAATTTTTAACATCAGTTCCAAGATTTTTCCTGCGATACTTGCCCCCAAGAAATGTCTAATGCACGCTAAGTCAAACATGAAACCTATCGACAAATATAACCTCCTCCCTAATGCTAGTAATAACATCAAACTGAACCTACAACCCTATCACAATCCTAACTCTACGCCCTTGGAGAAAATAACACCGGAGCGATTGTCGCAGGAACAAAATGTCATGTAATAACAAATGTGTAATACATTCAAGTTAAGCATAATGGAAAGGGGGGGGGGTAATCAAGTTTGACACCATTATGTGTTAATAGAAAATGTATTGCTTGAATTTTGTCAGCAACTCTAACATGAATTATTCTATACGATGTAATTGCAGCACTGCAGAATGAAAAAAAAAAAAAAAAACCCTTATATTTACCCCGGGCATCAACTTTGCTGCTTCATAAAATCCTGCCACCATAACGAACCAAGAAAAATAGGATACGGGAAAGGGGGGGGGGGGGGGCTAGAGGCTTAATAGGAGAGATTACAGGAGCGGGTGCTTCTCTTCGTATACTCTTGTTATCATTTTGTTGTCTTTCTCTTAAAAGCAATGTACATTAGCAACAAATAACGAGGATTTGCTGTTCCGGTGCTCTATGGTGTACAATTACCTTTTTGCTGCCGTGCTGGTACATGTAGCACCCAGCATTCGATGGCGTCACGAATGTTGTGAGGCCATCGTCAAGGTGAAACATGACTCTGTCTCTAAAGACGTAAGAAAGTCATAAACGGAGCAAACATAAGCGTTCATAAACTGTGGACACAGGCTTTTAATCAACAGCACAATCGTAAAATAATGTCCATGAATCGCTACTATTTTACACTTTCTTTTTGATGAAATGACATAATTGAAAAAATTTTTAAATCATGGAAAGCCAGCCAAAATGCGTAAACTGAATACATGACAGAATACAATAATGGGAAGTGAGTTTTTTGCTGGTGAGTAAAAAAACACTCCAGGGACTCAAGCTGAAACTCAGCTCCGATAAGCATTAAATACCAAAAGGCGAATAACACATTAAACATCACTACCTTAACCATAACTATGAAATGAATTTGTATTTAAACTCGTTGGCATAGTTCCAACACATAATATCTGAGTTTATGCTATGAGGTGAAAACATGTCAGTGAAAAAGTCAAAATGCTTACAACGTTTTAAATAATAAGTTGTTATATGCCACTGTTCAATGACACTTGCTGGGTCGGTGAAAAGAAACAAAAGAAAAAAAATGCTTGTAAGTCACTACTTTCCCAAAGATCAGATGAATTTTTAACATCAGTTCCAAGATTTTTCCTGCGATACTTGCCCCCAGGAAATGTCTAATGCACGCTAAGTCAAACATGAAACCTATCGACAAATATAACCTCCTCCCTAATGCCCTAATGGAAAGCCAGCCAAAATGCGTAAACTGAATACATGACAGAATACAATAATGGGAAGTGAGTTTTTTGCTGGTGAGTAAAAAAAAAAAAAAACCACTCCAGGGACTCAAGCTGAAACTCAGCTCCGATAAGCATGAAAATACCAAAAGGCGAATAACACATTAAACATCACTACCTTTACCATCATAAAATGAATTTATATTTAAACTCGTTAGCATCATTACAACACATGTGTTATGAGGGGAAAAGGTCAAGATGCTTATAATACAACGTTTCAAATAAAAAGATGTTTGTACAACGGTTCAGTGACACTTGCTGGGTCTGTGAAAAATTCAAACTGCTTTTAATCAACAGCACAATCGTAAAATAGTGTCCATTACTGTTAATTGCCACTGTTTTACACATTCTATTCGATCAAATGACATAATTAAAAAACTTAAATCATAGAAAGCCAAACAAAATTTGCAAACGGTACATGACTCACTCACCTTGTCAAATTTAATTTGAATGGAAAGAAACGAAGGAACTATAGTTTAATATTGTATACCCTTGTGATGTTTACTGATATATAAGACAAGCGATTTACAAAATAAAAACAAAATACAGCTTTATTGACGCTTTAACAAAGAAAGGTGCAGATTGCAATTAATTAAAAAGAAAATAACAATAATGAAGAAGACGGGAGACATGAACGCGCTTCTTCATATCAACCACTCAACAACTGTTATAACAGAAAAATATAAAATCCAGTATTCATCAACATTTCGTTGTGTTTGTATTACGTACTTAAATTACTGTTAAAATCAAGTAAACCATGCGTGGACTTAACCTTATATTCAACAATGAAATATATATGTATATATATATATATATATATATATATATATATATATATATATATTGAGAACGCTTGTAATTACCTGCACTTGGAAGATGCTCTCACTGCTGATAAAGTTGTCTTGAGCAATTTGCAGGGCAGTGTACTTTCCCTGCGACTGTACAGAATGCTGCATGGAGTGCGCAACTTTGCATGCTTCACCGGGAGTCCGTGCGTTCCTCACCTAAACATTCATGTACGAATAAATGTCTATTAAAATCATTATGTCCAAAAAAATTGGGAAATGTACATTAGAATGGAATTCTCAAAAGATGGCAATGTGAAAGAAAGGTAATAACAGATAGTAAATTATTCACACTGACCATCCTGGAAATGAAAGTAATAAATTGAGGTAATTTACCGAATTTTTGCTTATAGGAAATTAGAATCACTCTTAACTGATGTCACAACTCTTTTAGACAAGTCAAAGCCTTGAAATGTCTTGAAAGTGAGATAAAAATGAAAGTGAACCATATCCATTCTATTGTTCAAAGAAGTCATTCCATGAAATTATGCGGAAGTGAACGTCAGTATTCATTTTCATTTCCCAGAAAAAATTCATTTAATACCACATATATTGCATGACATATTTCTTTTGAATGCAAAAAAAAAAATGCAAATGCAAAAAAAAAAAAAAAAAAATCTAAACTTTCACTGAAAAGCTATTTTAGTTCATTCCCGTCATAGCAAACTTGGTTATAATGAATTCCGATTAACAAAAGTGAGGATTCAGGCTGCAGCATTATCATATATGTCTTTTATCGTTTGTTTGGTTAAAACAAAAGTTTGACAGGTGTATTATAAAGAAAACTGCTGTTTCCATGGATTACGTAAAATTTGGAGGGAATCCACGGTACTTGACAGGTTCATTCTTGCAATTTTTCCAAAAACGTTCCTTTTCAATCAAAATAAGTTCTGTATAATATGATGACATTAGTATCATGTGACCTATTTCAAAACATCTAAAAAAAACCGTAAACGGAGTCCATTGGGTGATGATACACGCTCATTTGAAGGATGACACAATTATAACTACAGTCATGAAAACTATTTGTAAAAAAAACAAACAAAAAAAGTTACCCGCAGTGTTTATGTGACTATCTAGTAAAAAGTTTGTAACCACGTTAATATCACTGCAGAGAATATCACCATTTGTACGCTGTAATACTCTTACCTGTGTTTTAAATTAAGTGAACTCAAATACAGGTGTACCTGCAATTCTGGACTGAACCTCGTATCCGTTTCCCTCTGCTTGATGGCCCTTCGTAGACCATCCTTATAGCTCTGGAAGTGCTGGAGGATGCCCCGCACTTATCCTCCTTCTGCAGCCCAGGGAAGATAGGAGGTCCCACGTGGGTGACCACGAAGTTCGCAAACTTCCACGCCGAGTCATAATATTTATGTTTTGTTTTTGGCGCATAATTTTGGCTGCACATGTGCTTGGTTATGCTTTGGTGTCATAAAAAGAGCAACTGATGTGAAATTATATTAAACACTGGATCTTTGAATAAAATCAACATCAATAATGAGAGTAACTTCACTTTGGATGATGAAGCATTAACTGTACCAATCATGTAATTTACTTACTAGTTCTGCGAAACACAAGCATCATTATATTCTCAAATTGCCACTAAGTTTCAACGCATGTAGAGTAGGGAAGAATTATTTGTATGAATTCTAATTTTGTTAATCTTGTTTCTCGCGACATTCATGAAATTGAAATGCATGCAAACATTCTCTTTTCTTACAGTATGAGGTATGCCCTCAATATGTTGCTGAGAAAGAAAGCACTAGTCATTCAATAAGTTAGCATTATTGCTTATGATATATGCACAAAACAAAAAGGATGTTCGACTTATGAAAAACTGTACCTTTTTGGGACAACTTCCTGAGAAATCCATAGGCTTTTATTATTTTATGCTTTAAACAATGTGCACAATTTCAAGATGGTCCCTTTTAAATTTTGCACTTTGATTGAGTGTTGCGATGATAGATTTACTTTGATTTTATCTTATCAAGCATGGACATAAACTTGTCGAGAATTCTACAAATGTCACAGTACCTTTCGCTTTATGGAGAAGGGAATAGCATAATCCTCAAGAGGATGGTTAAGGTAAATAACTCTCAGGAAAAAAACATTCAATCTTAAGAGGGAAATCCAGTCCTAGTTCTAGTTAGTTTGATAAGAAAGAAAGAAGTATTACGAGTTCGACAGTATAGATTTGATTGAGATCAGATGGAAAATAAGGAAGTCATGACATTTTAAAATTTCGCTACTTTTGGGGGAAACAGTTCTTGAACAGTCTATATGAATACGCAAATGGCAATGTGAGCATGTCATTTCCTCACAACTTACCATATCAATTCGTCATAAATTTTAAAATTTCCAGTTTTTCATTCAAACGCAATTATGCCCAAGGCTCAAATCTCACATCTGTACTTCAACCTGATTAATTCAATCAATGGTTGAATAGAGAAAGAGCATGTAATGTCCAGTTTGTTACACTTGGAATTGCAACTGTTCAACAAAGAAGTTTCATCAGTCGAAATCACTAAAGATGGAGTAAAAAATAACGTATGGCTTCTCTGGGGTAAGATCTAAACAGCCTGAAATTCTTATTTTTTTAAACTAGGTTTGAATGCCGTCATTATAAACTTTAACATAGAAATGTTTTATGCTAGTCAAGCCATCATTTAAGCAGCCCAAACATATAGTGTATATTATTCCTTGTATGTTTTGTAATATATGTCATGTATAAGCTGAGATGACATTCTCTGATACTCACATATCCCTTCCCTTCCTCATTGTCCAGTTTGGGAAACTGGTGAACGAGTGCTTTTTGCATGGCCAACTTCACTTCACTTTTTACACTGTATTTGTAAGAATCAAAGAACAAAATGAAATAATTATGTAAGGATAAGTAAAGTACATGGAGTTTACATGATTTTAATCATGCAGTGACGTGTGAAGAGCTACATTTCTGATGGGATAACCAGCATACCTATGTGATGCTACATTCAAAGGATCAATGTGAAACATCAAATAGGTACAGCAATCATCACTTGTAATTTTCTAATATTAACTTTCAGATGGTCAAATAAAATTTTTATTGTGAGCGAGACAACTCATAATAGTGTATTTGCAATGATCTAGTATGATCGATCACAAGGCACTTCTGTGTATCAGTGTTTTGAACCCAAGATACATTTGTGTTACACTTGGTACCCCCAAAATAGGGTAGGACACCAAACATTAAATGAGCACAAGAACAACAAAAACGGCAGATTCAATTTCTGTACCACACATTATAACATACATACACACATACCATAAGTACCAAAAAAAAAACCAAACAAACAAACAAACAAAAAACAAAAACAAAAACATTGAGCTTTGGATAGTGTGTATTTACAGAAGTTGCATTTGTATGTGCAGGTGATGAGATTTTATGTCCTAACCATATGGAAAGAACCACATATACATGCGCTGTATAGTCTTGTAAAGATATAGGCCTACCACACAAATATTTAGAGTGACCCAAGTAACACGCTTTAAGCACTTTTTGCAAGAAACATTGTAAAGCCTGACAGTAAAAATAAAATGAAGATAGGCACAGGTCTCTCCCAGAATTACACAGTAATGACAAAATAACATTTTGTCACTTGCAATGATAATGAACAAGGCTGACCAGATGGAACACACATTCACGTTGTTTATAATCTGAGTTGAAACATATGTTTTAGTATGGCTCATTGAAAATGAAGCGACAAAATTCTTTGTGTTTCATCATGATCACGTGCTACCTATTTCAAAAGAATTCTGAATTTTACAGACGTATCTTCCCCGCCTTATGCTAACAAACTGTAAGTTAACTTTGTTCATTACGTTTCCAATCAGTCTTATTGATAGCTGCAGAGAAACACAACGTAAGTAGAATTCTTAAATAATAGGTGTTGATGCTTGGGGATGATTAGGCCTATGATTGTGTTCATTTCAATTCAGTTCAATTCAATTCAATTCAATTCAAGTCAACTCAATAGTTTATTACTTTCCATCAAAGAAGAGAAAGAAAAGATTCAAAGCGGTACAAGTTGTCAATTTGACTTTCAGTCATTTGACAAAGACAGTTTGTCGAATACAAAATAAAGTACATAACAATGTACGAATGATAAAAAAAAAACCCAATGCGCATTTGTCATGGTAACAAAAGAGTAAGGTAAATCAATGCGACAGAAAAGAGTGTGCCACTAAAAAGCCAATCTTGTTTAACGTGGAACACTGGAATGAAAACAACAACACCATATCACCAATAAAATATATTCATATTAAATTCATCTATATACCATTGTACATTTGCTTATTGATATATGACGCTGATAATACAATATACTATAAACAGTACATACTATGATTTTAGAATGCATTCATAATATCATAACATAGCGAAGTTATGGCACAGACACTATTCATCTATATATCTATTAATCTATACGTTTCTAATAATAGTCTTAATGTAATCCTATAGCTACAGAGAAAAACAATGTATGTAGAATTCTTAAATAATAGATGTTGATGCCTGGGGATACTAGTAATAAGGCCTATTCATTCATAACTAAATTCGGTGCATTTTCAGTTCACAACTGTAATCGCGATGAAAAGAAACAGTAGGTATATCAAAATATGAAAAATGGATATTCATAGTTATAATAACATTGTTTTCATCAAAAGGTAACGCGCTGGCATGCAGTTCCCCGTTGGTCGAATCACCAGTGTACCTAGCTGTTGTTCTAGAGTACTTGACGCCTTTCAGCGCCTTTCTCTCCCCCAACTTTTCCGTCTTCGCCTCATTTCAAACTTTTCGTGGAGAAAGGACAAGGCCCGAACGGAACGGTGCTATCTTGTCCTCTCCTCACTTCACGAACTGCTTTCGAGTACAGAGAGTTTCATTTCCTGAGCTGAAGAAGGGTTCGACATCTGCCCTCGGAAATCGTGAAAGCAGCACGTGGGTTCCCATCTCTTCCGTCATCCTGGCCATGTCCCTTATTGCTAGAAGCCGTATAGACGAACTCCTAACCGCATCAAGTCAGCATCTGCTCTTTTTGCACTTCTTCCCACTACTACACTTTCCTCAGTCCTTCTAGGCATATAGTGACGTTACAAAGTGGTAGGCACTTCGCAGAGATGGCGTATTTGCGTCGTTGACAAAGACAATGACAATGACAATGGCAATTGTCGACAATTGATTTATTGTTACTGCCAGTCTTGAACTTCTAAACTTCGTATAATGCTGCAGCGTCAAAAAAAAAAAAAAAAAAAAAAAAAAAAGAGAGACATAAACTGTACGTTGGAGAATTCTTGAGTCGTGCGTACTGCCTGGCCATCGAGCCACAATATTTGTTAATTTATACCTTGCATCGCATATTCACGAATATTTGGAGTACCGTTTCAATACACTTCCTAAAGTAATATGCACAATTTGACTTACTACTCGTCAGTCGCCTTCAATCAATTACATCTCAGAAAGCATTCGTGAATTTTATCTTGATTATGTCTTCCTTAGACAGAAAATGCGCAAATTCACATTTTAGGCTCGGATTGTTGACTCTCATTTTACACATGGAAATCTTGTCAACAACTGCAAATTTCCACTGTGTGCATGTGCGAGCTCATTATTCGAATGCCTGCCCTCTATTGAGTATTGTAAAGCACGTATAGTGAATGACAAGCCCGTGTGATCATCAATACTTATTAACTAATGAATGGGTATCGTATCGTGATCCTTCTTTTCGTCACTTTTTTTTTGGGGGGGGGGGGCGGTGGGGGAATTTAGTGTTTATCAATTCGGATTCCTTTAAACAATATAAGGTAATTAGATGAAAAGCTCAGCTCAACCTATTTAGACTAAACTTTACTTCAGGTATTATTATCTGTACACGTTTACAGTCTTACACAACCTTACTATCTTTTCTTTTTTTTTTAATATCGTGATGGATGATGAGGAAGTGAAAGATTTCAAGTAAAAGTGAGATTTGTTTTTAATGCTGTCAGAATTATAGAGATCATTGTATGTCACATTACATCACTCCATTCTTTGTAAATGAAGTATGCTTTCATCTATAAATTTGCCTCTTTTTCTAAAAACAAAACAAAACAATCAAAGCAAAGCAATCAGACACACGCAGTTTTCTACAAAATGTGCATGATCTTTTTTATGGACTCGTGCAAACATCAGCCTTAATGGCAGATGAACCGTTTGAAATAGTATAGTATTTTTGGTGGACACCACGTGAACATCCATGGGCATCACAAGCCGCCCATGCAAATAGCTCGATGTGAGATTAACATAGGCACGGCGGTGTGTGTGTGTGTGTGTTTTGTGCACGCGCAGCAGGGATTCTACTCTTTGTCCTCTGTGTGGTGCTTGTGTGGTGTCAAATTGCAGTTCGAAGAGTCGTGGCTTTGTCGTTGCCGAGGTTGTTACGGTAGTTGACGGAACTGCCTGGTCATTGCTTTCAGAAGTTTCCTTCTTCTTTCTTCGTGATGATCTTTTCATGGCTCTCTGCTCTGGTACGTTTGAGTGACACGTGGTTTCCGATTATGCCCACTCGAGGAGCTGTGTGGCATGAAGAGGTGGTTTCGTGTTTTTAAATCAGCATGCTGGATTATGATTGTCAATGGGAGATTTTTCAAAATTCTGATGGCGTTTTCTCTTTTTTTCCAACTAATTCAAATACCTGAGTTTCGGCAACTCCATATAGCTGTATCATGTACATGTAAGCTTGAGAGGGTCTTAAATCACAGTCTTTCACCACCTTGGTTCAAATTCGAACATCTTCTGAGATCGCTGCTGGTCTTGGGTCTTCCTCGTATCCTATCCAGCAAAGTTGTCTTTGGAATCCCACATCACACGGCTCTTCTTCTCACCGAGGCGCCATTCCTGGCAAATGCCAGGGCTCTTCCAAATTTGATTTATGCTTTCATTTTTTTGTTTGTTTATTGAGTTAAAGCCCTCCAGTTGGGGAAACTAATTCATAGAGGGGCAAGGCACTCATTAATTACATGCAGCATAAATAAATTCACAAAACTACATACACAAAATAGCGTAAAGATGCGATACACGCCATTGCAAACTAAATACGAATAGAAAATGAATAAAATAAATCAAAATAAAAGAAATAAAAAGGCTAAAATCTAATTCCAACCGAAATAAATATTTCCAATTAAGTATTGGAATTATTATAGTTAAAAGCGAGTATGATACAAGATTTAAGAAAAAATCCATCTCATAAAAAAAGACATCACATAACATATTTCAGTATATTTTTGGTATATACATACCAATATTATCAGTTGGCTTTAAACATGTTAAAGCTGACCCCAGTAATACTGGGGTCCTGCTAACAAAATCAACACTGTCTGATGTAAATTTCTCATTCATATTGATAAGAAATTCATGAAGAACACTCACATTGATCTTCTTTGAAGAATCACATTGACCAATCCCCCACCCCCTCCCTCCATATCCAACCAAAATCAACTACTAAGTATGGTACAAGTTCTGGCCAATGCATTTAAAGTTGACTTAAAACCCGTCAAACAAATTTTGAACTTGTGCACTTTAGATACAGAGACAAGAATGTGGATCACAGAACTCCTGTAAAACTGAAAAGAACAATAATGATTTGATGAACAAAAAGGAATGGAAATAATACCGTATATTAAATTTAAAACAAAATAGAACATTGCATGTTATGTTGAAAATAAATGCAAATACATGCAAAAGTTGGCTTTCCACGATTTCACTGCACTGGAAATTTTCTTCAGGAGTTTACAGGGCAGTGTAATATTTTGCCTGGCTATGCACGGAATGTTGCATGAATTGGGCCACTTTACTGGCTTCTCCAGGAGTCCGCTCGTTCCTCACCTAAACATTCATGTATGTATAAATGTATATTAAAATCATTACGTTGAAAAAAAAGAAATAAACATTAGCATGAAATCATGAAAAGATGGAATGAGAATAAAAGGTGATTACAACATATGGTAAGTATTGACATTGGCAATCCTGCAAAAGAAAGTGATAAATTAAAGCACTTTACCACATTTTGGCTTAAAGGAAAATACAATCAGTTTTGATTACCACAACTCTTTTTAGACAAGTCAAAAGCCGAGAGTTCTTTTGCCCGCTTGAAATTTCAGTGGATGGAAGAAAGCTACCGTTCCTGTCAATGGATTCATGGTACCTATGTCTTGAAGGTGAGATGAAAATAAAACTGGACCATATTCATGTTGTTCAAAGAATTCCACGAAATTATAGTAATTCGGATGTAAACATCAATATGCATGTTCGTTTTACAGAAAAAAAAAATGATTAAAAACCAGATATATTGTATGACATTTGTTTTGAATGCAATTGTTACCTTTGTTGAAATCGTCTTTCTGAGATTCCTCGGGAAGAACGTGCCGGAAAACCCCATCCCTGTCCAAAGGGTATCAAGGATTGGCCCCACATCCTTGACACCCCGCCCGTTGGAATGTGAAAAGGGATTCCATCCCATCCTTGTGAAAGAATGATGGCGTAAGTGGTCTCACCTCTCTCACATACACCTCCAAATTTGGCGAGGCCTCCAGGCTGAAAAATATGTCCGCCGGGCCATACGAGGAGGCTGTCTTGTGGTCCTTAACCTATTGTCGTGATAGGACTATTTACATTATACTAATATTCATTAATGGAAGGAAATCATTAGTCTTACATTGTGAAAAAAAGTTAACACTTGACTCACACACTGTCCAATCACAGATGTAGAGCCAAAATTAAATACAATTCAATAGAAACTTGCTCAAAATGTTAGGCTCCAAAATTATGTGGCCATTCGCATGTAAATTTTTAACCTTGAGAAAACCTTCATGTCTTGAAAGCTGAGGAACTTTATGTAACCACGCTCCTCTGTATTTATGATTGAACTTGAAGCCCTACTTGAAAAGTTATCATCTCCCTTCAATGCAGCTTGCTCAACAAAATCTAAACTTTCACTAAAAAGCTATTTTAGTTCATTTCCGTCATAGCGACCATGGCTATAATAAATTCCCATTAACAAAAGTATAGATTCAGGCTGCAGCACTATTCTATTTGTCTTTTATCGTTTGTTTGGTTGAAACAAAATTTTGATATAAAGAAAACTGCTGGTCCAATGGACTTCGTTAGATTGGGAGGGAATCCGCGGTACTTGACAGGTTATTTCTTGTAATTTTTCCAAAAATGTTTCTTTGTCAATCAAACTATTCCACCTAAAATCATTTGGGATAATGTCACTCTGTCCATAGCAATTCAAGACAGGTTAGGCAGGAATGTATCAAGCAACCAAAAAAAAAAAAAAAGGATATTTTCCAAACTGAAATAAGTTCTTTGTAATATGATGGCATTAATATACCTATGACCTATTTCAAAACATCTAAAAAAAATTTAACAGAGTCCATTAAATGATGATACAAGCTCATTTGAATGATGACAAGAGTATATCAACAGTCATGGAAACTGTACGTAAAAAAAAAAAAAAAGTCTCAAGATACCCGCAGGCAAATTTTTCCATCAATGTATCGCCTATCAGGGAACTCCTCCGGCAGTTGTGCCGACACACGTTCGTTTTGCATTGACGGTGAATAAGTCGATCAGTAATTCACTGTAGCCTGGTTTGACCAGGCTGACTCACCTGACCTGATCTCATCTAAAAGAAATACAGCAGAACATTCAATGCAAGTTTATAAGAAATTCAAGATGTGTATCAATGAATTAACCACAGGTATGGCATTCCTGGAGTTTCAATTGTATTGGAATGTTTTAAACTAATCTTAGAGGAAATCATGGAGAAAAGAAATTAAATGCATCTGGCTAAACAGTGAATTCGTGAATTCGCTTGACACATTTGAAATTAGCATTTCTCTGAATGTACTGCACTATTGAGTCTCAACCTGCCCGTAAATACCAAAAGTCATGCGAAAGAAAATCAATGTATCGCCTATCATGGAACTCCTCCAATGTGGCAGTTGTGCCGACGCACGTTCCTTGTGCATTGACGGTGAATAAGTCGATCAGTATAATTCACTGCAGCCTGGTTTGACCAGGCTGTCTCACCTGACATGATCTTATCTAAAAGAAATAAAGTAGAACATGGGAAATTCAATACAAGTTTAAAAGACGTGTATCAATGAATTAACCACAAGTACAGCATTCCTGGAGTTTGGGAATCACCATCGAACATCTCATTGTGTAGTTTGCATGCTTTAATAGAAGTCTTTAATTTTGACTTGTGTTTGTCAATGTATTCAAATTCTGTTTGATAGTTTCTAGGTGAAAGCATGAAGAAAAGAAATTGAATTAAATTTATCTGGCTAGAAAATTGAAAAATAAAAATATAAATCATGGTGACATACAGACTCCGTATGACTCCTTGTGTAAATCAAAGCACAATGAATTTAGGTGACTTGTGATAGATAATAACTCTCACCAATGGCAGTTAAGGCCTTTTGTTTCATGAGGGCCTTGAATGAAACAACATCAGAAGTATCCAGGACATAGTCTAGATAAAGAAAAAAAAAAGAGTTCCATCCTCAAATCAATTACAGTCTTCATCAGAAAGACGAATTAAGGTATAAATAAAGTAAACTAATTTTGATCATTTTCTATACATTGTGTAGAGGTGTGTTAATGCAGGCAGGCAGATGTCCTCCAGACTTTAGATAAAGGTTTTTGATATAAACCTATTTAGAGTGGCCCTACAAAATATAATCAAAGTAGATAATTCAACACGAGTTTTTCAGTGAATTCGGGCTTGACACATTTGAAAGTAGCATTTCTCTGCATGTACTGCACTACTGAGTCTCAACCTGCCAGTAAATACCAAAAGTCGTGCAAAAGAAAAACATGATTTCTCTATGCCTTTCATTAATTTTACACATGACAACTTCAAGGAATTAAAAAAAAAAGAACAACATAGAAACAAACAAACCGGCGTTTGTTGATTGGTTGTCCGTGTGTGAAACAACTCATTTGCATGATGACACAATTATATCAACAGTCATTAAAACCATTTGTAAAAAAAAAAAAAAAAGTTTCAAGATACCCGCAGGCGAGTTTTGCCATCAATGCATCGCCTATCGCTGTATTCCTCCGATGTGAGAGTTGTGCCCACACAGGTTCGTTGTACATGGACGGTAAATAAGTCGATCAAACAAGAAGTCTCTCACTGCAGCCTGGTTCAACCAGGCTGTTTGACCTAACCTGATCTTATCTAAAATAAATGCAGTAGAACATGAGAAATTCATTAAAAGTTTAAAACACAGGTATCAATGAATTAACCACAGGTACGGCGTTCCTGGAGTTTGGGAATCACCATCAAACATCACATTGTGTAGTTTGCATGCGTTAATAGAAGTCTTTTATTTTGACTTGTGTTATGAATGTATTTCAATTGTATTTGATAGTTTCAAATACAATTCTCGAGGAAAGCATGAAGAAAAGAAATTAAATTAAATGCATCTAGCTAGAAAATAGAAAAATAAAAAGATAAATCATGGTGACATACAGACTCCATATGGCTCCTTGTGTAAGTCAAAGCATTATGAATTTCAAATTTTGATTTAATTTTATTTAATTTATTTCTGCATTTTTCACAGGGTATATATGTACAACGTAATAAACAATTTCCACTACTAATCACATATCCAGCACAAAATTTATATAGATATAATCATATGTAATATATCAATAATGTAATATTGCACAGGTGAATTATAATCATACAAAAAACAATAGGAAAATCATTGCTTATTCAATTGAATTAATACATACCACATTGCATATGATAAAGAATGCAGGAGACCGTCATCTCAAGCTTAAGCTTGAGTTTGATGGCGGTCTCTGGAAAAGCATATGGCTTCTACTTCTTTACATCATTATATTTAACTGTATAACTGAGTTGGGTAGCTGCAAAATGCATCAGTGCAAAGGTGAATTAAGGTGTTCGTGGATGTGTGTTTTTTTGTTGTATTATTATTGTTATTGCTATTTTTTTTTTAAGTTTAGATTAATTTAATAATAAAAAATGATGTACATAATGTTTATGTATGGATATTTTGTATGGACACGAATTATGTGGTATAACATTGTGGTGGAAAAAAAAAGTTTTTCTTGGCAATTTCCGAAACTGTGTCCGCACACTGTGTTTTATTAAACATGATAATTTTTTTAATCAAAATGACATAACACTACAGAAAATTAAGATCAAATAGAAAATAGAAGAATCTAAAATTTAGTAAACTGTCATGGAATAACAAAGAGAATCGGCAATTGCCTTTATTGTACGACAATAATAAATGTTTCATATTTGCCATGACTGAGAATTGACTGGAAGATATCTTAATACAATTGGGAAGACTATTCCACAAGTCAGGCCCATAATGTCTTATGGATTTTATGTGCTACTAACAATTTTGGATTTGTAAGATGAAAATTTCTGGCATTGTGAGTTGGGAATGAATGTATACTGTAATTAAAAAAAAATAAGAGATGAAGGAAGTTGTTTATAAATATATTCAAACATAAACACTGCAACTTGAAGAGCATTTATATCGGCCACTTTTAGTGTTTTTAACTTATAAAACAATTGATCAGTATTAGCAAAATAAGACGATCCTGTACAAATGCGGTCTGCTTTTTTTTGTAATAATAAAAAGGATTAACTTTAGTTATACCACAATTAGCCCAAGCAATATTACAGTGAAATATATATGGTGATACCATGGTAAGGTAAAGCAAGTTTCAGGTAAGAGGTAATTCCGACACCTCTTGATTTTGAACCTAAGATATAACGTATATGAGCATTCCAGCTTATATTTTCATCAATAACTACTCCAAGAAATTTGAAATGTTGTTTCTGTTGAATAAATACCTCATCAATCTTAATGTTTAAGTGAGTAGTAACTGATGTAACATTGTAATGTTTACAATGTATGAAATGAGTTTTATCTGTATTCAAAGATAATTTATTACATTTAAACCATTCAGAAACTTTTGGTAATTTTAGATTTACTATATTATTCCATTAATATTTCCAAGTTAGGTGAGTAAAATATATATTCGTATCATCAGCAAATAAAATGAATGATAATAAAGATTACGCATTACATAATCATTGACATATATACAAAAGACAAAGAAGAGGCCCTAAAATTGAGCCTTGTGGAACTCCGCTACTTCTTGGGATAAAACACGATTCTGTACCATTAAATTATACATATTGTTTTCTATTTGAGAGATGATCTTGAAACCATGAAAGCGCATTACCATGTTGACCGTATGAACACACTTTAGAAATCAAAATCGCATGGTTTAATGTATCAAACGCCTTGCTCAGATAAAAAAAAAATATATAAATCACATGTTCCTTATTCGACATAACATTTGAAATTTTATCATAAATTTGCAATAAAGCTAAATCGGTAAAATGATTTTTCCTAAAACCATATTGATGAAATCCATTACATTGTGTGTTTTCAGAAAGTTATGTTATCTTTTTAGATTATTTTCTAAAGTATTATGGATAAACTAGAAAATATAGAGATATTAGGCGGTAATTGTTTATATCATATGGATCATCTTTCTTGATTTGTGATAGATAATAACTTTCAATAATGTCAGTAAGGGCCTTTTTCTTTCATGAGAGCCTTGAATGAAGCAACATTAGAAGTATCCAGGACATCGTCTAGATAAAGAAAAAACAAAGTTCCATCCTCAAATCAATTACAGTCTTAATCACTATCAGAAAGATCAATTTAAGGTAAATGAGGTAATCTAATTTTGATTATTTCTACATATCGTGTAGAAGTGTGTAAATGCAGGCAGGGAAATGTCCTCTAGACTTCAGAAAAGGTTTTTGATATAAACCCCGTTAACATTTGTTTCACCATTTACACTTGTCCTACAAAATACAATCAAAGTAGAAAATTTAATATCAGATTTTGTGCTACGCATGTCAAAAAAAAAAAAAAAATCAGGCTGGACACATTTGAATATGGCAAGTCGCTCTGCATGCACCGCACTATTGAGTCTCAACTTAACAAGTTTAAAAACACCCCCCCCCAAAAAAAAAAAAAAAAGAAAGAAAGAAAAAAAAACAACACATTTGGTTTTCTGGCGATTTTTTTTTCATTATTATTTTGTAGGCAGTTATGCAGGTGGTTGCATGGAAATTTCACTCTACAATCAGTTTTGTCACAAACCGGTGTATATATATATATATATATATATATATATATATATATATATAAATGTAACAACACAAAAAATTTGTATCACCTCTAGCCTCCAAAAGTGAAATCAGAGCCTTTAGTACAAAGTTGTTCAAATTTTTACGAGCGATACGGCAGGACGGACGGATGCCACAGCGATTCCTTATCTGACACCCTCCGCCAAGCTCCGCCGAGGGAGGAGGTTGTGTTTTCTTCGGCGTCACTTGGTTTGTTTGTTCGTTTGCAAAATAACTCAAAAAGTTATGAACAGTTTTTGATGAAACTTACAGGAAATGTTGAGAATATTAGCATGAAATGAACTTAGGATGAAATTTAATTAGTGATCTGGGAATTTTCATGGATCTTATGAAGGATTTTCGATATTTTAGCAGGTAGGGTCAGTGAACTCGTATTTGAGATTTGCTTATGCGCACTAAACTGCGTGCTATCATTTCTGCTAGGCCGGCGGCTATGGGGCTCACAACAAGTTTCCATGGCATTTGCTTCTGCGATATTCTAACGCTTCCATGAAATATAATTTTGATGATGATGATATGATTATAATAGTGATAATAATGATAATGTTAGTAATAATAGGCCTAATATTAGCCTACTAGTGGCACCTATAGAAATAGTTTCGTGTAGCGCATTTCATACCTGTTAAACTTAAATATTAATCTATCTGTATCTCAGTGTACTTTACAGGCTGCCGAGGATCTACATGATTTTTATTATTTTGTTTCAGTGCATTCAATGATACGAAAAACGTTATACAATATGTGAACGCTAATCCAAGCATAAATTCTACTAACAAAGCGCTGGCCTTATAGATAACCCTATTTAAATTTCCCACCCTATGTAGTCCTCGCATAAAACGTGATATAAAACCTTATCAAACAGCCTATCCTATATATATGATAACAGTTTTGGAGTTTTGGAGAAAAATTAGACCTGAGCAATTGTTGCAGGAGCAAATGTGTCATACATCAGTACTCACACCACTCCCACCAGACATTATAGTTCGTCTGCAAGGCTCCGGTGAACATCCCAGCTGAGCTGCATTTTGAATTGGCCAAAGGCCGAATTGTGACGTTTTACAGCAAATGATAAACATGAATACATAAAAATAGCTCAAAACTGGAATACATGTACAAAAAGATGACCTATACACATAAATATCCATAATAAACTCAAATGAAGTATACCACTTATTCTATTAAATATAAAATATTACACGTAAAAATGGAATCGCGAGATTAATATTGCACAATATCATGATATACATTTGAGACTGGAAAAAAAAGAAGAAATATCCAGTTTTTTGTTATCTCGCCTCCCATTTCTCTCTCCCTTTCTCTCTCTCTCCCTCCCTGTCTCTCTTTCTGTCTATCTCCCTCTCTCCCTCCCTACCCCTCTTTCTTAGGTATGTTTCACTGTATCTTTCTGCCTTTAGGCCTGTAGTGCTTATAGCTCATCGGCATACCGATAAACCTCATGTGATGGTGGCCTGTACTGTACTAAAAGAAGAAGAATTAGACTCTACCCTATTCATGACATGCATGTGAGAATATGTTTTAATGGTGCATAGTGATTGCTTTAATTCATGGTTTTGGTTTTTCTACAGATTTCAATTATTAGGAAGAAACTTAATGCTGATTGTTGTTGCTGGAAGGGTTAATTGTGTCTGTATGGCTATTTTTTTTTTTTTCAACGAACATAATGTATTATCTAAAAAATTGAGTACCGTACTACTGGCTTTTCCACTTACTGAGTAAATAACAGAATAGCAGACAACACCGCCTGAATTGGTACAATGTAGCTTATAAACCTACAAGTAGATATTGCTATAGATTTGTTAAATAACAGGGTAAAAAAAAAGGTAGCAGTATATTTGTTCTGTCATTCTTTATTTGTCTCCATATGTCAGGCATGTGTTGTGCATCCTTTTTGAGTTGTTAGTACAGACCCTCAACTAGCATAGCGACTGCAAACATTGTAAGTTTTTTTTTTCATTTTTTTTTTATTAATGAAGAGGCCACTGAACAAGATGCAGATTTATCGGTCTAGTTCAACTTGTGTCTGCATAATTACTGCTTTACAGTGGTTGTTTTTCACCTTTTTTTGGGGGGGGGGGGGGGGAGGGGAGAGTGTATGTAGGCCAGCTGTCTTTGATTTGTCGTGTACCTGTAGCTATTAAAGTTTTGTGCAATCACATTACTAATGGTTGATTCTTTTGTACCCCCTTACAACCGTGATTCACCTCTATCAGGTTTGGAGTGGACATGTACCTTGATTAGTGCATCAAAATAAAACATAATGAAGACTGTCAGTCCACACTTAAAGCCGTATATACTTTAACCAGACAGTGCCAATCTTGACAACGATCAACGATTCTGAAGAAACGAGAACCTATCTAGTGAATGTTTCACTGAGTAGGCAAAACGCTTTAATGTTTTAAAAATCACATATTGTATTATAGATGACAGTAAGCTCCAAAGGAATATTTTCAGTTTAATAACGTGGTACAACACCAGAGACTTATAAAGTCAGTTTTTCGAGCACATGTTATTGGAGGATAAGTGTCTTCAAAATAACCTCTCTCAATGAAAAACACCATTTTGAGGTCAATCTGGGATGGTAATGTACATTGATTATACTGAAGATTGTGTGTGTGAGTTTTATCAAAGAATTTGGGAAGACATTAATCCAATTTGATAGTATAAACAAGGAAACATGCACTTAATACAGCAACATACTCTATGGTGATGCAGCTGGTGATTGTCTTGTGTAATAGAGTAAGCCATTTGAACATTAAAGTTACAAGCCCCCCCCCCATATGGTGATTGAATCATGAATAAATCACAGTTCTTTGTTTAAGCCCATTCACGTTCTTGCTCCAATGGATTAAATACATGTAGAACAAATATGAGTACATCGTGTATAACATGTCTACACTTACCGATTTAGTGTTCTGTTTGATGTCCATCTCTTGATATGATACAAGAGAATGAAGAAACATCTCCAGGGCCCCGTTTTATCAAAAGATAAAATCGATTTAAATTTCCTTACCACACAGGTTGCCATAGACTCACAGTTGAAATCAACTATAATATTAATTTTAACTCTTTATAAAACAGGGCCCATATATGATGATTTGGCATGGTTTATTCTTGGTAACGATCTCGGTCTCCCATCATGTTGAACGCCATTTTGACAATTGCAGTGTTCCTGGCCCAAAACCACTACTAGTATTTCGGCGAAACTGGAAAATCACAAAAGTGGAAAATTAATCCAAGTTGTTCGAACACGTTTCATTCTGATACATATCCATGAGACAAATATTTAAGTTTGTTGTTAAAGATATGAACACATAATACTTACTTTATATTTGTGATGTGATAGTTTCTTTCATGGAACGTAAATTTCCTTGTGTAACATTCATTACCCCTCTCATTCTATCTCAAATGAGAATGGTCTCATATTCAAGTAATGTGCAGTTTAATGGTTCCAGGCTGGCATGCCTGTACAGTGACGCGGCATTAAACTGCACATTACTTGAATATGAGACCGTTCTGAAGCAAATAATTTTCACACAACGATAGATACATAATGTACTCTGAAATAAATCCCACAAGAATTGGAAGAATCATTCCCCAGCATTCCCACTGATTCCCACTGATCAGTTACTAGCCATCCCCTTTAAACCATACTTCCTATAGTGATAATTTGTTTTCTTGATAATTTGACATCAGATTTCTTTCAGAAAACAATTTCAACATTTATCAGTCCCAAATTGCCACTCAATTCTTGAGTACCATCGATGAAGCATGTGAAAGTATGTGCTTAAAATGTATTCGGTAGATTCCATGTAAAGTATGTTTCATATTATGTAACGTAAGTTACAAAGATAATACTAAATAAATGCGCAACTCGGTTTGGTACATTCTCTTTTTGGTTTTGGTGTATATTCTTACATTACTTTTCATCAACTGTAAGTGAACGTATATTGTAACACGATATCGTGATATGGCGATACAATTCTCAAAAAAATACAATGAAATAGTTGTAAAACAGCAAGACTTTATGACATATCTGTGCATAAACTGTGCAGTAGAACAGTAATCCGTATAACTGTTGATACTTTGAAGACAATTGGCCTCATACTAATGATTTTATTGCATTGAAATGGTAAGAGTTGGGAACTTGCTGTACCGTGCCTTAACGGACGAAAATATTGTCATGATGTACGTGTAATCTTAAAGAGTGGCGGGTAACGTAGGTTTCACTTTAATTTAATCAAATTAAACGTATGGTTGACGTCTTGTAACTTGTTATCTTCATAATTGATGTCTTGTAACTTGTTATTTTCATACTGTCGAAAGAAATGTTTTGAATCCATGACTTTGCAGTCTTATAAGCTGTCTCAACAGTAACTCTATGCAGGAACAGTTTAGAAAATATATAGTAGTTGCAACAAATTGCAATGTATTCACACATTTTTAACACTTGCATGAAACGGAAAACGGAAAAAAAAAAACAAAAAAAAAACACGAAAAAAGAAACAAACCCCGAGATGATTACTCTGTTACAGTGCTCTCATAATAAACAGTAACGCCGTATACATAATATCTAAAATGTCTATGATGAACTCGGTAAACAAGAGATAGGGAAAGAAGGAACAAAGTATTGCTCTTTGTTAATTAAATCAATGACCATTTTAAGTTGGCTAGCAAATGAGGTCCATAAAATAACATCAAATTACAGTTGCATTTGCACAATACTAGGTAGGATCAATTAAATTTTCATTAGTAAACTGATGTACTCTATCTGGCAAATTAAAATTCTACTAGAATATAAGAGACGTATACTTTATATTAGTTTCAGGAGATCTTAGGGATTCTAGCGAGTCATTAATAAGTCGAAACAGAGGAGCTTAGGCACACGTACAAATCAAACGAAATGTAGAGGATTCTATATCAGGGGCGTAAATCCCGGGGGGGGGGGGGATGGCGGGATATATCCCCCCCCCCTGAAATGGAGGAGGGGGGATGGCCTGTACAATCATCCCCCTGAATTTTGAGGAAAAAAATGGAGGAAGCAGAAATGTGATTGCAACAATTTTGACATAATTATTGCATGACGTTTGTACGCCGGCCTTCAGACAGGTAACATAGCTGAACAGTATTCTATCTTGTAGGAAAATGTATACATAATTTTCTCAAGCGCTCGCTCGCTTCGCTCGCTCGCGAAGAAAGTAACATCGACATACAGTCACTGTAAGGTATGGCTCAGACGTTGACAACGTCAAATAGTATAGACCTACATGTAAACATGCTATGACGCGAGTAACTGGGGACCATCTGCAAAATATGTACGAAAACAAACAAACAAACAAACAATAACAAAAACTATATCGTCATAATTGAACCCCCTCCATTTCCCGAATCATTCCTGAGAAACGACAGTGACTGATTACTCAGTCAGGATACATCTATGGGCATTCCCAGGGAAGATCAGGGGCGTCAAATCTGTCTCGGGGGGTGGGGGGGGGGGGGCAAAGGGGCATTTGCCCCGCCCCTTTGGAAGTGTTAAGGCAGACAAATCATTTATCCCCAAGCAATTCCCGAGATGAGGACAAATCTCGAACTTTCTTAATGGAAAATTGTCCAAATATCCCCAGAACTATGCACCAGATCGTTGTATTGCAATCATAAGCATGCAAAAGCTCCGCTATACAGGATCCCTTTCGATAAACTTTGTACACTTTTGACATTGACGTATATATCCCTAATTCATCAAAGAGTGTGCAGCAGATCTTTCACTTAACAAAAGCACCCTCATATGCAGAGGCGTCGATCGGGGGGGGGGGGGGGATGGTTCTCCCATAAAAGTGGGACAAACAAAAGCGAAAAATATAGCTACGAACGGCAGTTTTTGGAGTGTAAAATATCAAAATTTTAAAGCTCGCTCGCTCCGTTCGCTCGCATTCATGCCATTCTCTATGATGTTGCTGCCAAACGTGACTGACAGCAGTTTTCGACCGGTGCGCCCCCCTCAATTTCCAAAGCGAAAAATATAGCTACGAACGGCAGTTTTGGGACTGTAAAATGTGAAAATTTTGAAGCTCGCTCGCATTCAATCATTATGCCATTCTCCTGATGTTGCTGCCAGTGATTGACAGCAGTTGGGACTGTAAAAGAAAATTTTGAAGCTCGCTCGCTTCGCTCGCTCGCATTTAATCATTATGCCATTCTCCTGATGTTGCTGCCAGTAATTGCCAGCAGTTTTCGCCCGGTGCGCTCCCCTTTATTTCCAAAGTGAAATAATATAGCCACAAACGGCAGTCTTTGGACTGTAAAATGTCAAAATTTTCAAGCTCGCTCGCTCCGCTCGCTCGCATTTAACCGCTATGCCATTCTCCTGATGTTGCTGCCAGTGATTGCCAGCAGTTGCGCCCGGCGCGGCCCCCCTTAATTTCCAAAGCGAAAAAGTATAGCGACAAACGGCATTTTTTAGACTGTAGAATGTCAAAAATTTTCAAGTTCGCTCGCATTTAATCGCTATCAAATAATCATTATGCCATTCTCCTGATGTTGCTGCCAGTAATTGCCAGCAGTTTTCGCCCGGTACGCTCCCCTTTATTTCCAAAGTGAAATAATACAGCCACAAACGGCAGTCTTTGGACTGTAAAATGTCAAAATTTTCAAGCTCGCTCGCTCCGCTCGGTCGCATTTAACCGCTATGCCATTCTTCTGATGTTGCTGCCAGTGATTGCCAGCAGTTGCGCCCGGTGCGGCTCCCCTTAATTTTCAAAGCGAAAAAGTATAGCTACAAACGGCAGTTTTTAGACTCTAAAATGACAGAATTTTCAAGCTCGCTCGCTCCGCTCGCTCGCATTTAATCGCTATGCCATTCTCCTGATGTTGCTGCCAGTGATTGACAGCAGTTGCGCCCGGTGCGGTCCCCCTTAATTTCCAAAGCGAAAAATATAACTACGAACGGTAGTTTTTGGACTGTAAAATGTGAAAGTTTTTAAGCTCGCTCGCTTCGCTCGCTCGCATTTAACCATTATGCCATTCTCCTGATGTTGCTGCCAGTAATTGCCAGCAGTTTTCGCCCGGTGCGCCCCCTTTATTTCCCAAGCGAAAAAATACAACCACAAAGGACAGTTTGGGGGACTGTAAAAAATCAAAATTTTCAAGCTCACTCGCTTCGCTCGCTCGCATTTATTCGTTATGCTATTCTCCTGATGTTGCTGCGAGTAATTGCCGGCAGTTTTGCCCGGTCTGTCCCCCTTAATTTCCAAAGCGAAAAAATACAGCCACAAACGGCAGTCTTTGGACTGTAAAATGTCAAAACTTTTAAGCTCGCTCGCTCCGCTCGCTCGCATTTGACCGCTATGCCATTCTCCTGATGTTGCTGCCAGTGATTGACAGCAGTTGCGCCCGGCGCGGCCCCCTTAATTTCCAAAGCAAAAAAGTATAGCGACAAACGGCAGTTTTTAGACTGTAGAATGTCAAAATTTTCAAGCTCGCTCGCATTTATTCGCTATCAAATAGCGGCCATTCTCCTGATGTTGCTGCCAGTGATTGACAGCAGTTGCACCCGGTGTGCCCCCCTTAATTTTCAAAGCGAAATTATAGCTACAAACGGCAGTTTTTGGACTGTAAAATGTCAAAATTTTCAATGCAAAAAGATTTATACCCCCCCCTCGTTTGCTTCGCTCCCTCACATAACCGCTCCTCCTAAGGTCAAATCCTGTCTACGCCGGTGATAGGCCCCATTATTTAGTAGGCCTTCACAGTGATGTCGCACAGGCGGAGCAAGAGCTGAAATACCACGATTTAGTCTTTCAATAATCTTGTGAATATTTCATTTTCTTATTTTTCTTTTAAGAAAAGAAAATAAAATTTTCACCAAAAGTGTGCACCAGATCGCTGAATTTCAGGTCTGAAAATGCAAAATCTTCCTCGTGTGGGAGAGGGATACCCCCCCCCCACACACCCTCCCCCCGTTTGGTCGCTCCGCTCCCTCTCACAGATATTTAAAAAACAAAAAAATGTCTTCATACTTTTAAGGTCTGATTTTCCGCCGAAAGTCATCTGACAAGCAAAAAAAAAAAAAAAAAAAGCAACAAGAACAAAAAGTCTTCATATTTTTGCTGCCACTTTCCTCCCACTTTATATTTCATGCAAAAGAGTGGGACATCCGGTCCCTGTAAAGTGTGTGTGTGTGTGTGGGGAGGGGGGGGGGCACCAAGCTTCTTCCCCCCCACCCTCTCCCCCCCCCCCCCCCCGGTCCGGTTATGGGCTTGTAATCGTGGTGATGGTGACCATCCCCCCCCCCCCCACTCCTCAGTACGGATTTACGCCGTTGATATCAGAATTTACGAAGTGGTTAAATAGACACGCATGAATAACTTGAAGATAGCTTTATTTACCTCAGGGGTTTAGTCCCACACACGTGAATGAGTATGTGAGAGTGGCGAACTTGTTGGAACTTTGTAAAAGAAATGATAAACTTTGATTTTTTTTTTGGGGTTGAACCTGAAATCTGAGTACTACAACCTTGTGTCTTTCTTTGTTTCTGTGTACGACTCACTTGACTTAGTTACTATTCTCATACACCACACGATACACAACATACACACATACACAGCATACATATATACATATACACACATGCATAACACACTGCACATATATTCCTCCCCTTGAATATTCCATCTTCCCTCCACGGTCATATACTTTGAACTAAGAACTCATCCCCACCGAGACTATTAGTTTCCGAAAGGTCAATTAACTCTGTATGTATTTACCGCTCGGACATTTGGTCTTAACACCACGCCCGCGGAGTTAATTCATCTTTCTGGAAAAAAAAAACACCAAAAAACACACAACATCACATTACTATTACCTCGGTCATATTTTATTTTCTGTGGTGGCGACAGCGCCCTCGACGATAACCGGAAGGCGCCACACCGCCACTATATTCATGTGTGAGATAGAACAAAGTTTCCTATCCAAATGTGAGAAGAAGCCTCTATTCTCTCTGAGATACATTGATGATATTTTCATAATTTGGACAGATTCAGACGAGTCACTGATAAAATTCGTAGAAGACTTCGGAAAGGTCAACCGAAGCATCCAATTCACTATGTCTAAGTCAAATTCAGAGATTGCATTCGTTGATGTAAAACTCAAAATAACAGACGGAAACAAGATTTCGGCAAGTGTGTGTCACAAGCCCACACCTATCTTCGCCATGAAAGCCGAAACACTGCAAGAAGCGGTCGTGTACAGTTAGTTTTTGAGATACCGGAGTCATATCAGATGACGAGGAATTTGACAAGCAAGCAATCACACTAGGAGGCTTCTTCTTACAAAGAGGATATCCAATCTACATGATAAAACGCAGTCTAGAAAGAGCCAAATCAAATAAAAAAAAATCGTGAAGAATTACTCAAGAGTAAAAACGAAACTGCTAAACCATCTGACAGGGTACCTCTTTTAACCGCGTTTCATCCCTCCACAAAAACGTTGGTTAACGGAATCAACAAGGAGTGGAAACACCTATCTCTTGACAACATTAATCTCTCCCTGCCGCATTTTCGAACCACCCTATCAACGCAAAAAACAAAAAACAAAACAAAAACAAAAACAACAAAAACAACAACCGAAAAACCTACGACACTTGTTGGTAAAGAGCTCAATCTAAAAAAATAACCAAAAACAAAAACAGAAGGCTAACCGTCCGTGTGGTAAAAGCCGTTGCCAAAGCTGTGCCTATATGCTCTGTGCGCCAATGTAGATCATCTATACGCGGTCAGTTTCAAAAAGGGTGGTCGATTATGTAGTAGGGCTACCATACTAAGTTCAGACTTTGTTTCAACAATCACAGAAATTCAGTTCAACACAACTCATCACTACCAGTTGCCGAACATTTCAACTCAGGCAACCACTCAATTCAGGATCTGCAATTCTATATTATCGGCACTAATTTCAAAGACGGAGAAGCCAGAAAATTAGGAGAACGAACGTCACGTAAGGTCCGGCGTTTTCACGTCTAAAATTTCACCTTTTGGAGCCAAGATCTGAGAGAATTTGATTATATTTTGATTGTTGGATTACTCAGGACTCCATGTGGATTATTACTGTACTTCCATAAAGGTGAATTGCCAACATATAAATGAAGACGAGAGGACAGAAAAAGAGCAACATAGAAACTCAGAGGGAAAGCAGACCCTTGCCGGAGTCCAGCGGGGGGAGCCTGGCCGAGAAGCCCCAGGAATTTGCGATAGACTCTGACAGGGATATGGCTGCCCCGTCAAGCGAGCAAACGGGGATCACGAGACCAGAAGTGGCGCCACAACATGCTATCCAAGAAGCTATTGTGAACGCTCTTTGTTCCGAAGACACCAAGAACAGGCTTGTGAATGCCATTGTGGATGCCATGGTTGAGCAGGTCACCCAATCTGTGTATGAAGCTATCAAGCTTGACCTTGACGAACACAAAAAGCAAATGCGTGCACTCAACGACAAAATAAACAATCTCCAACTGCAAGTGAAGACCATGGAACAAAAATGTGAGGAACAAGAGCAATACTCGAGGAGGAACTGCTTACGTTTTCACGGCATTCCCGAGACGACGAACGAGAACACCGATGATCTTGTACGGAAAGTGGTAGCTGACAAATTGAGCATTCAACTGACGCCATCCAACATTGACCAAAGTCACCGCATCTCTCCACGATCCGGATCAGCTGACCGGAAGAAACCGAGACCCATCATCATCAAATTCACCAGCTACAATGTGCGCCAGGAAATCTACGACAGTCGATCAAAACTGAAAGGTACAAACATCTACGTTCACGAGGACCTGACCAAATCACGACAAGAACTTCTCAACAAAACACGACGATCGGCCCAAGTTCTCAAAGTCTGGACAAACGACGGTCGTATCACGGCTTTCCTGAAATCAAAGAAGAAGGTACACATTAACAGTGAAAGAGAAATTGAACAATTTGACTAAGAACTAAATAGCAGTAGTTTGATATGTTAGACTGTTTCAATAATTATGAACTATAAATACCCATGCATATATTGTGCAAAATCTGTTAAGAGGAATCAAAAATCTATACTATGTACTAACTGTGATAAATGGGCGCATGTTAAATGTGGTGAAGTTTCTGATGATATCTTTTATTCAAACGTTAACTGGATTTGCTGGAAATGTATAATATCTGAACTACCATTTCACTCCGAAGAATCAGTAAATAATGATGAGATTGATGACAATGTGTGCATAAGTTCACAAACTGAAATAGCCGAGGATAGATCAGCAACTGTTCACTTCCCTAAACAAAAGGGGTTAAAAATAGCCCATCTTAATGTACGTAGTATTCGTAACAAGTTTGACGAATTACGCATTTTCCTGAAAAACAATCCATATGATATATTCACGATGTCGGAGACATGGTTGAATGCAGATTGTCCCTCTGCTTCCCTTGTTGTTGACGGATACCATCTGGAAAGATATGACCGTGTAGAAAGAACAGGAGGGGGAGTTGGTGTTTTCATAAGTACCGCCATCACATATAAAAGAAGGACAGATTTGGAAAAAGATTCATTAGAACTAATGTGGTTGGAAATCAAAATACCAAACAGTAAGTCATATTTTGTGGGAATAGTATATCGCCCACCGAGCACGGATGTAACATTTTTTGAAAATCTTGAGGAAAATCTTGAAAATGTATGTAATTTCAGTGATAAGATCGTAGTGATTGGAGATATGAATTGTAATATGTTAACTGAAAATATTTTTTTCACGTAAAATTGTGCAAATTTGCAATACTCTCCATATGTCACAGATTGTATCCAAGCCAACGAGGATAACTCGATATAGTGAAACATTGATAGATTTGATTTTGGTATCTGAAACATTAGGTGATCTTTTTTCAGATGTATACTCCATGGCCATATCTGACCATTCTTTGATTTATGTGATATTGAAAGAGTGTACGCCTAAGTCAGTTCCGAAAATTTCATATATGAGGTCATTCCGTCTATACAAAGAGGAAGATTTCTTTACTGATATAGAAAATGAACAATGGCACCTTTTGGAGTCTGAAACGGATATTGAAAGTTTATGGGGAAAGTTTAAAGAAATGTTTTTGTCTATTTGTGACAAACATGCACCTTATATAAGTGTAAGACAAAAATTAAACCCGGCTCCTTGGATAAATGATGAGTATTTATTGATTGCGCGTCAACGTGATTATGTTAAATCAAAATTTAATAAGATTAGATCAGAAACATTATGGAATGAATATAAAAAGTTACGTAATAAAGTTAATAATTTGAATAAGAAATTAAAGAGAGAATATTATAGTAATGTTTTTCAAAAATTTGGAAGGAATGATTTTAAAGCCAAATGGAAAAAGGTGAAAGAGTTATTACCCCGTAAGAAAGAAAGTAACATACTGAAATTAGAAATTGATGGTGAAATGATAGAAGATAGATATGAAGTAAGCAATGTTTTTAACTCATATTTTAATTGTATTAGTGATAAACTGCGGGAAAAAGATAAAGTTGTGATGAATGATAGAATTGTGGTTCCGCTGGACGTAACGAAACAGGTGTTTGAATTTAAAGAAATTGCTGAAAATTTTGTACAGAGGGAACTTGAATCACTTGAGCAAAATAAAAGCTATGGTATTGATGGAATGCACCCCAGACTGCTCAAAGCAGCCGCTAAAGTGATTGCTAAACCTTTAGCTTTTATGTTTAACTACTCTTTGCAAATCGGAAAATTACCAACTGATTTTAAAATAGCTATAAGATTATCCCTGTACATAAAAACGGTACAAAAACAGATCCTGTTAATTATCGGCCCATTTCGGTCTTGTCTACTGTAAGCAAGGTATTTGAAAAAGGAATCCACAGCCAGCTTTATAATCATTTGAAAGAACACAATTTACTAGCACAAAGTCAGTCAGGTTTTCGACCACTGCACTCTACGCACACAAGTCTTCTTGATGTTACCGAGTATTTACTGGCGAATATGAGTTCAGGTGACATGACAGGTGCCATATTTCTAGACCTTCGCAAGGCATTCGATGTTATTCCACATGATAAACTTTTGGAGAAACTTAAACGATTTGGCATAACCGGAAAAGAGTATTTGTGGTTTCACTCATACATAACAGAAAGAAAACAGTGTGTTTCAATAGACGGCAAAATTAGTGATCTCCTGACAATGAAGTCAGGTGTACCACAGGGATCTACCTTAGGACCTTTGTTGTTCACAATGTTCATCAATGATCTTTGTCATGTCCAATTTTCTTCATCCACCAAACTATCACTGTATGCTGATGACACGGTTATGTTCAACAGGGGAAAGTCATTACAAGAAATAGAATCTTCGTTACAAAGCCAATTTAATCACATGGTTAACTGGCTGTATGCTAATGATATGTTTATTAATGTTGGTAAAACAAAGGTTATGCTGTTTGGGGCGAAAAATAAAGTAAGAAATAAACAACTTAATATCATTTGTGAAAATGAGAGTTTGGAAAGAGTGGTAACGATGAAGTATTTAGGTGTAATTTTAGACCCTTATTTAAGTTGGTCTAGTCACGTGGATAACATTGTAAAAGAAGTATCTAAAACATATGCATGTCTTCTTAAAATCAAGCCCTATGTTAACCAGAAAATATTAATTGATTTGTATTTTTCTTTAGTTGTTCCTTATCTGGATTATTGCTGTACGGTCTGGGGCAACAAGACTAAAACATGTACGCAAAGATTGCAGAGATGCCAGAATAAGTTTGCTCGGCTGGCCTTAAATGCCGACAAATTTTCCTCTTCTTCTCCTCTGTTGAAAACGCTTCGGTGGCAATCAATCGAACAAAGACTTAAATACCAACAATGTATAATGGTTTACAAGATCTTGAATGACAGAGTGCCGGCTTATCTAAAACCACTCATTGCCATTAGACCAGTGTACTACCTCACAAGATACGCAGTCAACAGCCCCCTCTTTGTGCCTACACCACGGACAGAATACATGCGAACATCTTTTTCTTACCAGGGAAGTGCAATATTCAACACCTTACCAGTATTCTTACAAACTTGCCCCTCTTTTGAAAGATTTAGAAAATTATGCCGTCAATTGAGTTACACGTTTTAAATCAATATTAATTATGGTATAATGATTATTTATTGAATGTTTTAACAATTTTGTATTTTTTTTACTGTTTGTATTGGTTTTTTTTTATGATTTCTTCTTTGGTTCCATTAACCCCTATTATGGTATTTTAAACTCAGTTTTATATTTTTGGTGTGTCATTACAGTAATTTCTATTAAACAGGTTTTTTTTTTTTTTTTTTTTTTTAATAATACATTTTGTTTATGCCGAATTCAGAATATATTTTAAGTCAGTCTCCATGGTCTAAAGTATCTTTTAAAGTTTGTATTGTTTTGTGTATATGTGTTATACTTGTATATGTTTTTTTTTTTATGAAGTCTATTGTAATCCAATGTTTTTATCATGTATATGTACACAGGGCTCCCCTGGAAAGCAGTTGTGAAACTGAGGGGACTACCCTGTTTAAATATGACGGAATAAATGAATAAATAAATAAATCATCCAAACCAGGTCTTTTGAAACAGGACTCAACAAGGACCTTGGATAGCTAGGCAATTTCACCTTCTACACGAAATGAAGCTCTAAGAAACTGAGACTGGACCTATATATGTATATATATACACACACATATATATATATATATATATATATATATATACATATATATACATATTTTTTAATTTAATGGAATTTTGATTATTTATTAGAGTTAATGTTGAGGTTCACTACATTTGCATTGACTATTTTCATCCCATTACTTATTTATGCTAAATATGATGTCTTGATTATCCGCAAATTTTTCTTAATCTTTATCATCACAGTAAACAGATGCTCTGATATTTTGTTGGATCATTAGCTCATTTCTTACAATTTCTTCTCTATTTGTAATTAATGCTTGATATGCGTCATTACATACCTTTCTTCGATGTTTATGAAGAAATGGAGTTGTAAGAGTCTAATATTACATGGACATATAACAATACAGTATATATATATATATATATATAATACATATATATATATATATATATATATACATATATCTCAAATATATACAGATACTCGGAACCTTTGCTGAGTTTGAGTTGAGTTTTTGTTGAGATTAAATTGTACATCACTTTCTACCATACCCCAATCTCCCCTAGTATTGCTTAAGCTATATAAGACGTATGTATCGACGCTCTCTATGACAATGCAGCTCCAGGGCAACGCTCTGCGCGCATGACGCGCAGAGCATTGTTATGATGTTATGTTGTTATGATGCATGTTTGCAAAAACTTATCATTGTCCTAGTATACACTACACCGACGAAGGCCCAGGCGGGTTGAAAATTTTGTGAATAAAAACCTCGTTGGATCTACAGATGGCGTATTTGAGACTCATTCTTCTTATAAGTATTACAATAGAAGTGGAAAATACCAAGATTAATATATATATATATATATATATATATACATATATATACATATATATGTGTATATATTTCTTATTAAAAAAGAATTAGACTAAAAACGCTTTATCCTTCATGCGCTTTCCTCGCCATGATAAAGCGTTCTTAGTCTAATGCCTTTTTAGGTTTTATCACATATATATTGCGACCGAAGAGGACACTTGTGAATTTTGTCACCGGCAATTCAAAGGGAGGAGAGGAGTCCGTATCCATCAGGGCAAGACAAGTTGCGGTGAGTCTTTGAACCGTATCTTGTTTCATAACTTGAGTAAATCGGGGCAGAACGGGAACTTGGTAAACGAAAACCACAATGTTCATCGTATGCCATCAGAGGCTCGATATCGTTTTGTTTTGTCAAAGCAAGAAAGACACCCTTCGATAAATTGGCCAATTATGAGTAATAATCATGACTGGGAGAACTTTGATGAGGAAGCAGAAAGAGTGGTGAAATCTCTCATGCATGGTTCGACCGAACAAAAGCTTAAGACTTATGAGTTGATGGTGCTTGCTATTGCTGTAGAATACTTTGGTACAAAGGAAAAGGTCAAGCGTGTGATTCAACCGAACCGACGAGCTCTCCGGCTGAGAGAACTTCGCGAGGAGAAGAGGAGGCTCAGAAAGAGCTTACGGACGGCACCGGAGGAGGAGAAGGAAGGTTTAAAGGACCTGTGTGATAATCTGCATGTCGCGATTCTCAACCTACGTAAAGCGGATAGGGCTTGCAAGAGGAGACGTGAGAGGAGAGTGGGGAGAAGGAACTTCATGACTGACCCTTTCCGTGCAGCCAAAAAGATTCTTGAACCGAGCCCGATGATTGATCTTGACTGCTCGAGACAGCAATTAGATAACCGTCTTCAACAGACTTATTCATCGGATGCGTCGAATGTTTTTGAAGAATGGGATGGCACAATCAAGCCTGACCCGCCTTCGCAACCTTTCAGAGACACTGCCACATCTTTCCGGGAGTTGAAAGTAATACTTGGGCGGACAAGAAATGCTTCTGCTCCGGGGCAAAACGGTCTTCCTTACAGAATGTACAAGAAGTGCCCACGTCTTCTTCGCGTGATATGGGGTCTTATGGTAGTTGTATGGCGAACAAAGAAGATCCCTATCCAATGGAGAGTTGTAGAAGGTGTGTACATTCAAAAATCGGCGACTTCCAATGAAAAGACAATCACTGACTTCCGACCGATTTCTTTGCTTAATGTGGAAGCTAAGCTGTTTTTTCGCAATTCAAGCCAAGAGATGAGAACAGTATCTTCGAGTGAACGACTACCTAGATGTCTCCGTGCAGAAAGGAGGAATACGTGGCCATTGTGGCGTATGGGAGCAAGTATCTACTCTGTGGGAAACCATCAAAGATGCCAAGACCTGTCAGAAGAACCTCGCCGTAATTTGGCTGGAACTTGCGAACGCGTACGGTTCCGTTACCCACGCGGCGGTAAGTTTTGCTCTTCACTGGTACCACGTTCCCGACACTTTTGTTGATCTTATTCAATCTTACTACGCCGGATTGTACGCGCGCTTTTCGGTGAAGGATTGGACCTCGGACTGGCAGAAGTTTTCAATTGGCATTTTCATTGGTTGCACCATGTCTCCAATTCTTTTTGTTTCGACTTTCAATCTTTTGATTGACTTTGTCAGCCAAATCTCGACGAAGCAATATCTCTTGAAGAAGAGGGGTATTCGTGTTCCTGTCTTAAAGGAATACATGGATGATATACTCGTAACCATCTGCACTTCTTCGGTGAACTCGGCGCAGGTTTTGGACAAAGTGAATGAGTTTATGACATGGAGCCGTATGAAGATCAAGGCAGCGAAATCGCGATCGCTTGCATTGGACCACGGGAAAGTTCCGACAAGAAGAACCCTTTGTTGTGGACGGGCAGAGGATCCCTGGGATTCATAATACGCCAGTCAAATTCTTAGGACGCAAGATCAATAGAGATTTGAATGACAGGCAGGCTCGCTTGTCCATTGAGAACTCCCTTAGAAATTGGATGAAACTGCTGGATAAAAGTGTGCTGTTTGGAATCATGAAAAGTTGGTGCTCTAATCATCTTGTTCTACCTCGGATTCAGTGGCAACTGATGATATATGACATTGCGCTTTCTCACGTTCAACGAATGGAGACATTTGTGTCGAAGTTGCTACGTAGGTGGCTTGGGGTCAGCTGCAATCTATCTTCTGTCTCGCTCTATTGTAAACAGTCGACACTTCGCTTACCGTTGGACAGTCTTACGGGAATTCTGAAGAGAACGGTAGTAAATAGTTTACTCCAGCTTCGCGACAGCGCTGATGAGACGGTACAGAAGATGAAGCCTACGATTCGATGTGGGAGAAAGTGGAGTCCTGAGGAAGCTGTGGAGAGAGCGGAAAGCAGATTGCATTTTGAGGACATGGCAAGGGGACAAGTTGGGCGCCAAGGGGTAGGAGCTTCAAAATCCCGCCCATCGCTGGAGAAAATGAGCAAAAAGGAGCGGCGGTGTGAAGTTGGCAAAATTGTGGCTATGGAGCATGATGAATATTTTGTGCGTGCAGTTCAGATGGGGGTGCAGGGGAGGTGGACTTCGTGGGAGAACGTCAAATATCGCGATCTAAAATGGAAGACTTTGTTTGATACGAGTCCCAAACTTCTACAGTTCGTCATAGGTACGACATCTGATACCGTCTCATCCCCTAAAAACCTCCAGAGATGGGGCCTCGCTGCGAGTGATGCCTGTTCCCTGTGTGGAGAGGAGTGCACCACATCACACATCTTGGCTGGTTGCCCTTTGAGTCTACAACAGGGTCGGTATACTTACTTGGCGGCATAATCGTGTGCTGAGAGTTATCCTTCATAGTCTTCAGGAGGAGGTGAGCGCCAGGACGGAGAATCCAGTCTCTGGAAGCATCTCCCATAACATACGGTTCGTACGCCAGGGAGAAACAGTGACCAGGAGTTCGAAAAGAATGCATTTGGGCTTACTGGCTGCAGCAAGTGATTGGAAGGTGAAAGCAGATTTGGACTCTAGACTTGTGTTTCCAGAGCAAATCGCTGTCACAGATTTGAGGCCCGACATTGTAATTTACTCAGATGAGAGGAAATTAGTAGCCATGGCGGAACTCACAGTATGTGAGGAGGGAAACATGCAAAACGCTCACGAGCGAAAATTAAGGAAGTATGAAGAACTCCAAGCATGCTGTGAGGACAATGGATGGTCTGCATCAGTGTGGCCGGTAATAGAGGTAGGGTGGAGGGGTTTGCATCTCATGCTCTTCTACCTTCCCTCTATCGCCTTGTGCTAGACGTTCTAAGGCAAAGGCTTTGGAAAAGGTAGCGTGTAGCGTTGCAGAGAAAGCCTCCTTCCATCTGTGGCTACATCGACATTCAAAGGCGTGGGGTATTCCCCATGCCTAAGCATTATGACGTAACTATGGGATGCGCGGATGCTCCAGACCGCTTGTGTTGCCGATAGTGATACGCGATCTTTCACCATGGAGACGGTACTGTGAGCTGGTGCATATTTCGAAACAAACAGGTTAGTGAGAAGAGTCGTCTTGCCGGGATCGGTCATGTTTGCAAAAGCATGCCCGATTCTGAAACGATTCTTTCATACCCTTTTCACCTTCCGCTCCCCGGCAACTGATGAAGAGAGCGGTGTTTTGGACTAACCTGTTTCAATTCACATGACGCAAATCTCTCGTTTGAAGAGGCTACACCCCCGTAAGTAATGCCAGTGTATATCTTGGCAATCAATGACTTAAAAACCAAAGATATAAAACACCTGTTTCTTGACCCTGGCCTAATATCTAAGCATCAGTCATCGCCACAGCGCCACAGGGGGGGGGGGGGGGGGGTTGGCACCGCGAGAGGAGGAGATTGTTTTGGTTTTAGCATGGGCTATGTAGCTCCTTCTTATACCTGTATTTTCGTTATTTACGGGTCAATTTTTTTTTCGTTCGAAATGTAAAATGGATGACCATAGAATTTCTCAATAGAATATAAAATTGAAAACTTTAGAAAGGATAGAGAAAATTGAGTTCACTTTGACTGGTCTGCCACAGGCAGATATCCTTATCACGCTCTTACGTAATACGACAGCTGCTGTAGTCATTAAACCCTGGCTTGGCCTCCAGGTTTGTCACGCCTGAGCAGAAAGTTAATTTGCAATGGACAAATACTTCGACTACCATCTTCTGTCTATGACAGCTTTGAAGTGATGTCAGGTACTGTTACATCAAACAGCATCAGCACCGATATTGTCGTTATCTACAGGCCACCTGGGACTCGATCTTCTTTCACTAAGTTCATATATGAGTTCTCATCCATGCTCGATGATAACATTTTTCGTCCGACACCTCTCTTGATATGTGGTGACTTGAATGTTCATCTGGACAATTGGCTTCTTCCAACACTAAGAAATTCAATGAATTGCTCTCTAGCCACGGTCTCATTCAGGTTATAGATGTCCCTACCCATGAGAAGGGACATATTCTCGATGTATTACTGTTTCGCTCGTCCGAGTGTGAATTTCATTCCAATGTTCAAGTCATACCTGGCATATCTGATCATTCTGCCATTACTTGCAACCTCCATCTTGATAAACCTCGCCAGACTAGGAGATACAAGGTGGTTCGAAATATCAGATCGATAGATATGATTGCATTTGCTGCTGATGTTTGCAATGCCTTTAAGTTGTCTTCATCTGACTTGGATGTGTGCAGTGCTGTTGACAATTATAACTCACATCTAGGCACCATTCTCGACACTGTCGCACCTGCTAAGATGTGCATCAGGAGAGATCAGTCCACAAGTCCATGGTATACTCATGAGATCATCCTTGCTAAGCGTAGCTGTCGAAAAGCTGAATGGAAATGGCGTACCAAAGGCAAACTGGAAATAGATCGGCAGCTGTACTCCCATCAGAGACAGATTGTTCATTCTCTTGTTCGCAAGGCCAAGCGTAACTACTATGTTAGTCTCATTGAAGACTGCGGATCGGATTCGAAGCGTCTATTTAGTGTGGCTAATCGTCTCCTGAATCATAAGAAGTCATCACCCCTTCCAGCTCATGTGAATGCTCAATCCTTGGCACAGCTCTTCATTCAGTTCTTCAAGTCAAAGATTAGTAACAATAAAAGCAAATTTCATGCAGATGTCACCCCTCAACCACCCTTGCAAACAAGTGCATCTTTGTTATCATTTGAATCTACCACTCCAGCTGAGATTGAGAAACTTCTGCGCAACATATCACCAAAGTCCTGCGAGTTAGATCCGATTCCTACCATCTTAGTGAAAGAGTGTGCTACATTTTTTGCACAGTACATGGATCTGCCCCAGAGTACAATGTTAATTTACTGACATTTTATAATCCTTCCAGATGTTTAAGGTCATCCGATTGTAGATTGCTTGTTCCAAAAACGAAGAAATCATGGGGGGGATCGGTCGTTTGCACGTGCTGGACCTTACCTGTGGAATCAGTTGCCTCAAGCTATCCGTCACATTTCGAATGTTGACTCCTTTAAAGTTGCCCTCAAGACTCATTTGTTCATGACCATTTTCCAGTAGAATTGTATATTATGATGTATATTTTTTTTTCATTATCATTATTGTGTCATTCATTTTCATGTGCATGTTTGAGCAAGGATTTTTGTATTTCATAACTTACTTCTTCTACTGCGCCTTGAGCACGTTAACTATGTGGAACTGGTGCATTATAAGTACCCTGTATTATTATTATTATTACCAACGATCAAACGAAGAATCGTTAGGGGGTATAGCACCCCATCAGCTTCGTTAAAGTGGGGTCTCGCCTCAAACGAGGGATTGACGGCAGGGTTAGGGTTAGGGTTAGGGTTGTCGCCGTTTATTTTGGCCAATGTTTTGATATTTCATATATATAATTTATATATATATGTATATATGATATATATATGTATATATATATGTATATATGATGGTATTATTATCCGCGTGTTGGAATAAGAGCATGAAGACGATGAAGACAAACAAGTTGACATAATGCATTAGAATCCAACTTCATTTATTTGTAAACCAAATTTTCGACCCTTGCACGGATCTGACTGTTACCCTGAGGAAGATCCGTGCAAGGGTCGAAAATTTGGTTTACAAATAAATGAAGTTGGATTCTAATGCATTATGTCAACTTGTTTGTCTTCATCGTCTTTATGTATATATGATATATATATATATATGTATATATATATATATGTATATATGATATATATATGTATATATGATATATATATATATAATATATGATATATATATAAAACATATGTGTACATACATTGATGTATTTCCTGGTAAAAAATGCCATTAAACCTGACCCTGAACATAGTAAGATGTAAGGAGAGAGTGCATTTTTGTGAAAACGTACAGCGACAGAGAAGATATTTGAAGAATTTTTATACTGTATTTTTCAATTTGAGCGTTTTCAAATGTTTGAATAACTGAAAGATGTGAGCAGATTATGAATACGTGTGACACTACGAATCATTTTCCCCATTTACACTTTTATTAGTTTTTGTATCGTAGATTATTCGATTGTTTATTTTAAAAATAGCCTTTTCAGCTGAAGGAAAACCAAAACATGCTGCCTCAGATGTGTGTATATCTTTTTAAAGTAAATACTTGAAAAGTACATTATACAGTATTTACTTATTTATTTATTTATATATTTATTCATTTATTGAAAAGCAAGGTAACACTGAAGGGTCTATAATTATTAAAAACTTTCGGATTATGTTTTCCAAAACGGGACTTACTTTTACTAGGTTCAGTTCGATTAGATTTGACGAATGTATTTCAGTTCATTTGAAAAGTAAGGGAGAAAGGAATAGGAAGAGTTCCTCTTAAACACGGTCATATGATGGACGTAGTAAATGATTTGTGCATGGCACATACACTTAGAGAAACATCCTAAAGAAATTTAAGTTCATGATGAATTCACAAAGAGGTTAAACTTTTCTCCTGGGTCTTGATATGCATTCATTCTCGGTAATATGAAACTCAAAATTGCATGACGAACAAATGGAAAATGGTCACACAAACGTGGAAAGGAAACCATGACAAACGTTGCAGAAATTGCTTTTCCTTCTTTTTATCTCCAACAGAGCAAAACAATAAGGAAAAATGGCAGTGAAATGTCTTGATAAAGTGATAGGACTGAAACAGACCACGTAGTATAAACACTCATAATAATATAAATAATATCATTGATGTATAAGTCCGAGTTGAATTTTGACTGAATAGATATGAATACAACATTAAATCATTATTTCCCTCTGCATGGGCTAAGATGATGATGTCATTAGGTTAGAAATAAGACAAATTTTACATGAGTCGGTCTTCCTTGGCGTGGAAAGTTTCAAAATTTCTTGATTGGAAACCACAATTAATAAAGGGGAACTTCCAGAATATGACTGAAACAACAAAATAAAATGCGACTCTCAGCTCTTGTAAGGAAAGTTTATACTACTGCATAATGAAAAAAAAAAACATCAACAACGAACATCGTTTATAAATAAACAGTTTATCATCTTTCTTCCCAAATGTCAGCATGTATTGCAATCTCTTGAAACATTCAAGTCAATCGGTTAAAATCAGAATTTTGATTTTTTTAAATGTATCATGTTATCCGAGGCCGTCATCCCAGTCGATCGTTGCATATCGGAGACGATCTCCTCCGCTCCTACTTCGAAATGTATGATTGTTCACGCGTCTGCCACTACCTTTCGTGTATCTGTATATTTGTATTATGACTTGACATAGCCCTATTAAGTTGGGCGAAAATCCGTCAAAAATATGTCTGTCACGGAGTTTTCATATTGAACTACTGTTGTGAATCTATACTTTCTTGGACTCCGAGCAGAAACTAATTGTTGTTATTTATATATATTATGTGACCAGTAAGATGATGAGTTTCTGGTTTTGTCATTTTCATCATGTATTTGTGCGTGTGTGTGTGTGCAGTGGCGTATCTAGGGAAAACGGCGCCCGGAGCAAGCGCGAAAATTGCGCCCCTAATTTCTGAAAAAGTGTTCAACCCCAACCCCCCCCCCCAAAAAAAAAGTCCACATGGTATGCCTTTTCAAGCACTTAAAATGGGTCTTTTGAGGCTGATTTAAATGTAATAAATTTTGATAGATTTTGGCGAGCGAGCGCAGCGAGCGGGCAGAAAATGTTTGTATTTCATCTTACAAAACATGGAATTCTTGTCATTTGTTTGCTTAATTAAGTCTTACAATTCTTATGAAGATATAGTGACGGCCTTATAGATAACGATTTGTACCAACAAACTGAGAACTTGAAAAATATTCTCTAAATTAGTACGCGCGAGTGAGCCGGAGTTTGTATATTTCCGCGTCATCATCACGTTTTGTTCTTATCTCTTTTTTTTTTGGATAAATTTTGGCGAGAGAGCGCAGCGAGCGAGCCGAAAATTTTTGTATTTCAGCTTACAATACATGGAATTCTTGTCATTTTTTGCTTATTTAATCTTACAATTCTAATCAACATATAGTGACGGCCTTATAGATAAAGATTTAAACCAACAAACTGAGGACTTGAAAAAATACTCATACGCGCGAGTGAGCCGAAATTTGTATATTTCCGCGTCATCATTACGTCTTGTTCTTGTCTTATTTGATTTGGTGGGGGTTTTTTTGCGTCCCTCCCCCCCCCCCCCCCATGTTCGAAACCGTTGGCGCCCTCTTCTGATCCAATCGGCGATCGCTTCAGAACGAAAGAAATTGCAGCCGCTGCTCCGTATAACATTTTGCCTTCTAACGATGGCATGTGTGAACACAATATACATTGTCCTTTTGTCCTCGTCATCACCTTTTGTTCTTCTTTTTATATATATATAAATTTTGGCGAGCGAGCGCAGCGAGCGAGCCGAAAAATTTTGTATTTCAGCTTACAAAACATGGAATTCTTGTGTGAACACAATAAGCATTGTCATTTTGTCCGCGTCATCATCATGTTTTGTTTTTATCTTGTTTGATTTGGTTTTCTGCCGCCCCCCCCCCCCATTCTGCCCCCCCCCCCCCCCCGGGTCCGGGCGAGGTTTTTTTCTTTTTCTTCTTCTTCGTTTTTTTTTTTCTGTTTTTTTTTTTTTTTTTCGTTTTTGGCGCCCCCAAGGAGTGGCGCCCGGGGCACGTGCCCCCTTGCCCCCCCCCCCCAGATACGCCACTGCTGTTTGTGTGTGTGTGTGCGTGTTTATAATTGTACGAGTGGTCACATAAAATCACACTGAAAATGAACTGTGTATTTCGAAAAAAATACGATGCCATAGAATGAAGTTCACTTGAAAATTTAAAAAAAAAAAAATTAAATTAGTATCTAATAGGTTTCAGGGAACCGCAAACTGTCATGGAATGTCGGCGACACCGAAATTCCGTATTTGCACACTTTTTCTGAGAATGGGCCCACTGGCAACATACTTAAATCTGGATGAAAATTGAACAAGGATATGAGATATGCGCTCAAATGAACTTGTAATTTGATGACGTCATTCATGAGATTCACGTGCATATATGCACGCGCGTACGCGTCCGTCAATTTGTTTTAAACGAATGCTCCAAATGACCTAAAACGTATACAAACAAAATTTGAGTTCGTGTGAAGCAAGTCAAAATTTCAACGTGCGCTTACGATGTACAGATCATTTCTAATGGCATGTATAGATAAAACTTGACTTGAACTATATGTGCCATGCAAATTTCATTTAAAATTTCCCTTCCATTTAGGAGATATGATGGAGAACGCGATTTCAGATACTGACGTCATTGACGAGTGATCATATTGATACATTTTATTGATCGTCCTTAGGACGTGATACACAACAGATGACGTAAGTTTGAAGTTGATTGTCGAAGAAATTTTTGAGATTAACTTCTTCACACGAATTGATAAGAAATAAATACAGAACAAAATAAATTGAGAGAAGTCAGGTGATCCATGATCATTCGCGGATAACTTAAAAACAAAATATGGATGTACTATACATAGCCTTTGAAAGGATCCTGTGTGCTTCCCTTAATATTATACTATTGTATATCAGCCTCTTTCCATCATAATACTACTCGACAGGATAAAAACTATCCCTTTCAGCCTTTTGCCATAGATTGTCATATTTTCTGGTTGAAGAGCCTAATGTCATTTGGGGTTGAACGAACCTTCGAATTAACTTTTGGAAACGAAACTTTAGAATGTAGTTTCAACAATTGTAAAATAAATACAGCGCAGATTGGCAGCCGAAATTGCGTTGCGTGCAAGGCTTTCATATTATCAGTAATTAAGATCAAATTATTCTTTAATATGCTTGAAAGTTTCAAGAGATCACATCACATAGAATTTGAAACATAATGTTCACAAAATCATGCAGAATATTAAAATAAAAACAATAAACAATAAACGACACTCATAACTTCACTCTCAAAACACTATCAGAATAGAAATTGCATCTCTCCGAAAGCAAATGGCAATCCTAACGGATCTAATGATATTCGTGAATCATGTTTCATCAGAAACCTATCCAACCTATTCACAAACAAGACTTCTGTTAATACTATGCATATCATTCATATCATTTTTAAGTGCAGAAACGGACAAAATGTGCGCCGAGTTGAATAATTCAACTCAAGTTAAACAAAAGCGTGCTACAATATACACCCGACATGAGACAACATACAAAATGATATCATAATCATTATGTAGACATTGACCATAACTTAAAACAGAATTATTCGGTTCAAAGGAACACACGATGACAAAAAAAAAAGTTTAAGAAATATGATTCAACATAATAGTGGCAGGTATAATCAACTGTATTATAGCTTTCTCTATACTTAACTTATATATTTACATGTTTTGTACTTGTTAATTGAAAGATACCAGTACTTTTGCTTATCTGATTGTGTAATACTGTGTTATAATAGTAATTATTGTATTTCTCATTAATTTGTATATTTGGCAGTCTTGCTGAATTGTTCTTTGCTTGATTGCAGAAATAAATCAAACCAAACCAAAACAATTTGGAAAGGAGAATGAGATATATATCCAAGCTAAAGGCATGAAAGATGGCGAGAGATGATTTGTTTGGTTCGGTTTTGTTTGGTTTGATGATGTAAGATGATAGAGGGAGAGGGTGAGATTAGAGAGGGGATGAGAAGGCAAGACAGGTGGGAAATTGAGTAAACTGTAATTCCAAAAGATACCTGAAAAGGAAGTGACATACTGTATTTCTGTAGGCTTCCAATCTGCATTAAATTATAATGAAATGAATTTGGAATTGGTATTTAATTTATAGTGACCTTAAAAAAAATAATTGCATTAAATGGAAACATTGATCTAATATCACGTGCATTGTCATAGCATAGACCGCAATGAGCATTAGAATCGTATGTTGCGAATAATTGGAAGAAATTTGGTACGGCCATGTTGTTTACCAATAAACAACAGCGTCAAAATGGATAACTCTAGAGGTTAGCGCTTATTCAAAGTAGGGTCCTACCTGCTGTTAAAGAAGTGAACTTCTTTGTATTTCTGGAAATCTGAATGATATTTTGTGTTACAGAAGCACAAACACATATTACAGATACACATGCGAATACATGTTTACATGCATATATCATTGGACAAACCACCAGATACACGACATCGGTATATATTCATATACAGTATACAAAGGTACGCACATGCATTTACTCATAAAACAGGAGCAACGCTATTACCGTTCATTCAAGACGTTTAGTGACGTATCCACGTAGATGACATAACCCTCACAAGGTATACATGTCAAGTGTCAGATTTGCTGGACTGATTAAAGCCAATTTTGCAACAGGGGGAAAAATCTTCAACTTCATTTCTGCAACACACGAATTGAATAATTATGCATTTGCATAGGTACATACAAGTATGCGCTTATATGTAGGCCCTACACCTAAGAGGAAAATCGAGAGGAAAATATAATCAAGATAATAAGAGAGAGAAATAGAATACATAACATAAGAACAGTATCTAGATATATAAATACTATAGATAGAATCAAGAAAATAACAGAAAAAGAGAGAGAATTACAAAGAAATGGAATTTGATTATGTTTCATCAGAAACCTACTCAGCCTCTTCACAACCAAAGTGACATCAAACACTTCTGTCAATATGCATATCATTTATAGTGCAGAAACTTATCAAAGTGTGCGTGGAGTAAAATTATTTAACCCAAACGAATTGGTGTTGAAATATATAACCTTACTTATACACACGTAATAAATAACAAAAAAAAGATATAATATCATCATTATAATTATAAACCATCAGATGCAATGAACATAATATAATTTAAAACATAAATATGTAGTTAAAACAAACACACAACGAAAACAAGAAATGAAAGTTAAATGAATTCAAGGGAAAAAAAAGGTTGTTGAGCATATTACGGCAGGTAAAGATCAACTGTACTCTATTATGCTATGTTTTCCTTGTATATCTGTGTCTTTAATACTATACATCTTTTGTACATATTTATTGTAAAACACCAGTACTTTTGCTTATCTGCTTGTGTAATGCTGTGTTATACTTGTGTAATACTTGTGTAGTACTGTGTTATACTTGTGTAATACTTGTGAAATACTGTGTTACATTTATGTAATACTTGTGTAATACTGTGTTATACTTGTGTAATACTGTGTTATACTTGTGTAATACTGTGTTATACTTGTGTAATACTTGTGTAATACTGGCAGGTAAAGATCAACTGTACTCTATCATGCTACGTTTTCTTTGTATACTTATCTTTAATATTTTACATATTTTGTACATGTTTATTGTAAAACACCAGTACTTTTGCTTATCTGCTTGTGTAATACTGTGTTATACTTGTGTAATACTTGTGTTATACTGTGTTATACTTGTGTAATACTTGTGAAATACTGTGTTATACGTATGTAATACTTGTGTAATACTGTGTTATACTTGTGTAATACTGTGTTATTATACTCGCGTAATACTTGTGCAATACTGTGTTATAATACTAATGATTGCATTTCTCATTTGTATCTTTGGCATTTTTTTTTTCTATTTTTCTCTGCTTGACTGCAGAAATAAATCAAACCAAACCAAAACAAACAGGAAAGGAGGAAGAGAGAGAGAGATTATAGAGAGAATAAAAAGGCAAGGCAGGTGAGAAATTGAGTAAACTGCAATTCCAAAAGGTACCTGAAAAGTGACATAATGTATATCTGTGGATTTAATGTGCGTTTAATTGTTATGAAAGGAATTGACATTGCTATTAACTTTAAGGTGAACCTTAAAAAATCAGTCACATTAAATGGATACAACTGAAGGTCGCGTGCGATGTCATAACAAAGACCGCAATGACCATTACAATCGTATGTACGAGTCACTGCAGGAACTTTGGTACGGCCATTTTGTTTACCAATAAATAACAGCGTCAATGTGAATATCTCCAGAGGTTAGCTTGTAGGGTCCCACCTGCTGTTAAAGTAGCGAACTTCTTTTCATTTATGGAAATCTGAATTATCAATTATTATTGTGTTACAACAGTACATATAGATATTGTTTAACACATATACAGATTACACATGCGAACACATATTCACATGCATATATACATGTACGCCTATACATCATTGAACAAACCACCACATACACGAACACATACACTTACTTATAAAACAGGAACAGTGTGATTACCAATCATCTAAGATGTACAGTGACATGTCCACGGAGATGACATTAACCCTCACAAGGTATAGGACAAGTGGCAGATTTGCAGGACTGTTTAAAGCCAAAAATGCAACACCGGAAATATCTTCGGCTTAGATGTATCCTGCAACACCAGATTTGAAAACGCGTCTGCATTTAGTATACATACATACATACAAGTATGCATTTATATACGTATTCAGTTACTTGAAAATTTATTCACTTATTCATAGACATTTAGAGGAAAATTGAGGTGAAAATAAAATAAAAAAATAGCGAGAGAGAGAGAGAGAAACAGAATATATAACGATAAAACAGGGGCAGGATGATACTTGTAAAGTTATTTGTTTTCTTTGTTTTTAAAATAGGATGCAATAAAAAGATAATATACTATGGAGGTACTAAACAGTTCACTGTCGATGAATGACTACATCAGCTGCCACATATCCCAATGTATCTTTACATCGTACTAGTATCAGAATAAGCCAGTTCGTAATTCCACTCTGCGCATGATCAGAAAAAGGTTATTTGTACCAACAGGCATGATGGCCTTAAAATTCAATGAGATAAGCATCTGTGAGGCAATGATTATTCATGTTTTTCGTAATAAATGGTGCTTGTCAGCACATCCACCTGACAGTAGGCCTGGTATTTTTCGTACGATTAACAGGAAAAAAGTATGTTAGATGATGCATTGAAAAACAAAGAAATGGATTCTTCCCCAAGCGGACCATTCTGGCCATGCACCTGGTCTACGCAAGTTCATTTTTCCAAAATTGTTACGTCGGGCAACCTTAGCATTATACCGCTTTGAAAATGAGCGAAGTGCCTATATAACAAATAGAGAAAAAGAGAAAGGTCATTTGTAGCAATGTGCACGTGAGCTAAATACGAACTGGTTAATTGGGTGTCTGCAGCTTAAAATGATTTCGGCTGCATACTAGTAGTGTAGTGATCCTAGATTTAACTAGTCAACATCGCTTTCAGATAAGTTGATTCAGCGTTAGGATGAAGACTCGTGAATCGTTTGTCTACTTCAACATGATCAGCAATGTTCTCATCGTAATTGGTTTTCTAGGGAAGCAAGAACAGAAGAAATAGCATGAATACATTAACTTTTTCCAAAGGGTGCAGATCGCGTTGTTCACATATTGCAATATATCAGACTTGATAATCTTACAATATCCCCCCAAAATTAAAAAATAACAGTGTGAAATATTCTTTTAAAAAAATGGTATTTTATCTGCTTCTGGTACGGTAAATTGGGTGATTTATTCGCTGATGAGGAGTGTAGTAGATTTCATGAATTAGGGTAATGTACAAGAGAGAACTACCTATATACAGCCCTTTTTTCTCTGAATAGCAGACCCTGATTCACATGAAAGTCTGTACCCTTCCACCCTATCTTTCTCCGTACACTCCCTCTCCATGCACAGCTCGTCATCTTCCCCTTCATACATTTTAATTCTTTACTCGTCATTTCCACGATTCTCCTCCCCCCGCTTCTTCCTCTTTCCTGCACCCTCATTTCTTATTTCAACATAAGCATGCAGAAGATCCCTATTATGTCAATTCATTAGTTGGAGAAAGCTTGTTTTCTGTTTTCTTTTAAGAAATATTTTGAACAGTTTTAATATCCCAGTAATTATTTCCGTGCAATACAATTCAGCAGGTTCACTGTATATCTCGGTCAAGGAAAAAATACATTTGCCCCATTTGGCCAGAATTGTTTTGGTATTAATGAGTATACATTTGTGATCAATGACGTGCAAAGAGAGTGTGCAATCAGCAGGACTGATTGTACCTTTCTTGCGTGAGCGTGCAGTATGCATGCATGAGCCTGTGCGAAAGAATTGGAAGGAAAATTGTCTTTTGGTCGATAAATTCTTTCTGCAATTCAGTCTTGACTGCGAGACATGAATAACTCAGTAAAATACCATTACATATCTATTTATCTATAAATTGTTATCCTTGGGTGCAATATTGTGTCAACCCTGCCACTGTCATAAACAGCTCCGTGAATGTCTTTAGGCAATACAAATCTGTTGTGCCCTATCTCTCGATAGGGAGAGTATCTTCATACTGAACTCTTTGGTAGATATGGGCTGCCTTAATCATATAATTATATACGAAAAACCTCTTCTATTCTGTGTTGGTCCACAAGGTCTAAGAAGACAACAAAATGTCATAAGTCTATAAAGGGGAACAATGACATAATACGGAAGATTGTTGCCATCACTTATTTGTGGTGAAGAGCCGACATCTAAATACAGTACACTCCCGTTATAGCGAACACAGTTATACCAATAAAAAAAAATCACGCCGCAACATTATCCGCTCTATGTTTTTTTTTTTTTTTTTTTATTGTTCGGTTATAACGAAATTTCGATACAACGTATAACGAAAGAAAACTGCCGATCCCGAGGACTTTGTTATATAACGGGAGTCCACTGTATCTTCTATTCTCCCCTATCTCCGATATTCTAAATTGTTCATTGTCCAAAACCTTGTTTGTAGCATGTTTTGTCAGTGATGATCAGATTTGTTTGATTCTTGCTTGTTGAGGAATTTATTGCGCAATCATTCTACAAGGTATGCAAAATTGACATCTGCAAATAGTAATTTCATACTCAGAACCTTTAGGAAGAACAGGACTGACAAAGGGTTGGTACCTTGTATGAAAGTGCACATATCTTTAGGACCCAAGTGCGTGTTGAAGTATGTTTGTGGTTTTGTTCTTTAAAGGCTTCAACTTTTACCTGGTGTCGACTTACTATGCGGAGTTAGCTGATCAGCTCCTGGTGTTTGCTTCGGCGTCTGCAGAGATTTTGCCCCAATCGTGCGTTGTCCATGGTAGGTGCTCTGGGGGGGGGGGGGGGGGGGAATACGAAAATCAGAAATTAACGCTCAGTTGCCTCAGGTAATCATACTGGTCATGTGTTTTCCACCCTACCATTTCACTTCACATATTCTCAACAATCGCATTTCAAATTTACACTACCCGAATTGCGCCGTACCAAATCATACTACTCTCCCTTTATTACTTTTACTACTGCCCTTTTTATTTTGTTATCATTGTTTGCCCTTCATATTGCTTTTATTGTCATCAGTCATTCCTCAGTTTTACCATTGTGATTGTAATACAGCGATTGTCTATTGGCTGAATATCGCAATAAGTGTTCACATAAAATCACACAAACAATGCGAGTACGATTTTTCTTATGTTTAATTGAAAATAAACAATACACCCTTTTTTTACTGAAATACGATGCTTTTATAGCTTTGAACGTTTTGACGATATCTTATTATACACATGTCAAATCGAAATTGAGAGGACGCGCGAAAATAATTACTAGCAATAACTTTGTCTACTTTAATCATTAAAAAAACATGTATCTGTTAAGAGATGGCTTCACGCTGCACTTTCCTTGACGTTTTGTCACTGTTTATTACTGCTTATTACAGTTCGTGAATAGAATGTCCACTACATGAAACTTACTATTGTGACATCTGTATTTCCGAAAGCCATTAACCAGGAAGTGCACAGAGCTGTAGCGCACAATCCCAAGAGCAAGTTCCATACATCTACAAAGACAAGGCTAATCGTGAGCTTGTAAATCACAAATGACAAATGTTTATCACAACACATATGAAGGTCTTTTCTTTTTTCTTTAAATACATGTATAATGGAAGATATATGACGATGTAGAAAACTTCATCTACGCTGAAATGAAGAGTGATCACGTTCAAACCCTTCCAAATGGTTCGTATTCTTCATGCTGCATGTGGCTGATATATTGAAAGCAGGGAATGTAACACGCAAAAAAGTTGAAACATAGGAAGTACAATGAAGAGTGACATAGGCTACCTTCATCATGTGTGAATGAAATATATTGGTGTCGACCCAGTTATAGTTATAAGAACTTTTTTTTTTCATTTTGCTCTGTAAGAGACGGATAGAGCACCATCATCCAAACTATAGAATGTGTTCTCCTTACCAAATTTCACCTTTTTCGCAATGTATGGCGGAAGACCATTACATAATGTACCTTGTCACAGAAGACGTAACAGACACCAACATTTCAAAATACACACACATCTGAACACCGAGGGAACTGTTCGGACAACAAAAACGAATTAATTAATAAAACACAAAATCCCTATACTTTACCATAATGTATCTGCGCAGTAAATTACAATTTATGCTTACATGAAATCCTGCAACAAAATGTGGACGATGCCTGCCTGCCTCAAAAGGATCGTACATGCAGCACAACTTTACTTCACTGATAATCTAAACATTATGCACCTCCTCAACATGTTTGAAATTAATCCATCCAACAATGACCAGTAACATTCAAGTTATGACATCAATAATCATTTTGCAAAATGCCATTCTCTTAACTTACGTCAGCAAGCAGCTTGCAACAACAACAACAACAACAACTACAAAAATCATTCAAGAATTCAGCATTTTGCCTAAAAGAGATCGAAAACAGAAGGGAGCTGACGAAGTACTGTAATAACTGACGTCAGACGTCTACATTGTTGTAAAAATAAAGCTCCATGCATAATTTCATTGAAAGTCGTCCAAACAAGTGATAGAGTGCGCAAAAAGAATTGTGCGGTTGCATCTGCCACCGTCGCGACGGTAGCAGGTACGTATCGTCGCTGCTATCTCGATGAGACTTTATAAGATTTTTATACCGCTATGTCTTTATATTATAAAGATTTTTTTTTTTGCCAAAACTGATGACAAGATATTGGATATAGACGATTTCGTTCATTTATGAGTAAAACTTTTCTGAAGTGATTTTGAATGTCGACCTAGAAATGACTTTTTTTTTAATATTTCAAGAATGATCAAAATAATACAATGATAGTTTGACCGCAAAAAAAAAAAAAAGTGTGTTCCCACCGAATGCCGCGTTTATAACGCCCACGCATCATAGCGAAGAGATAGGTTATTTTCTGTCTACATACTTACTACAATCTTTAGTACAACATCCTGCGAATGGAGCATTTGTAGTGGTCAAAATGTCATTGATGCTGTGCTTTCCGTCGGGAGACTTGCTGAAGAGCTTCCCTCAGACAACGCTGTTGAGGGGAGATTAAAGAGCGAGCATAAACAGATGTTAATGTTAATGTTAAAGTTGTCTTATTACACTCACGAACCCCGCACAGGAACACGTACAGAATATCATCGTACTTCAGCAGGACAACAACCAAAGGCTATAATTATTTTATTATCATAAACACAAACGCACAATCAAACACAAGTACAAATGCATAAGCACACATCTGATATAAATAGTCAATAACTGAAATTCAATGATTTGCAAGTTATCAGTCTGAAAGAGAAAGCATATAACTGGCATTAGACTGCTTCTGGCTAGCCTCATACATGACTTTGATGTCGTAACACAAATTTTCTTTTTCGTTTTACATGTAATGTAAAACGTTACAAATACCCTCTGACGATAAAATATCTTGAAATTTGCTAGAGCATCCCTAACTGAGCTCATCAATTTCGTATCATCATCGCTTTCATGAACGGACATGTGGATGGACGTGTGTAAGGAAGAATTTCACCGAGCAAAGAAATGCAATGAATCCTTCCTATCAATGTATCATAATGATATAATTCCCGAATCTGACAGACCTAAACGTTCACACATCCCAGATCCACAGCTAGTCCGGAAGATGAAGCTGACCCCCACCGCTGACAAGTCTGCTGCTTCGTCAGACGACCTATGAACTCTTTACTGCCAGAATGTCATTGAACAGCTCGTCCCAATTCATCCATTTGAATCTAGTTATGGACCATTTGAAAGCTTAATGTTTGCTCTGACAGAATTTGTCCTGAACCAAAAATTATGTCCGGTGACCATTTTTTTTATGCCTCCGCCACGAAGTGGTGCCGGAGGCATTATGTTTTCGGGTTGTCCGTCCGTCCGTCCGTCCGTCCTTCCGTCCGTCCGTCCTTCCGTCCGTCCGTCCGTCCTTCCGTCCGTCCGTCCGTCCTTCCGTCCGTCCGTAATGAATTTTGTGGACAAGGTAACTATCAAAACCTGTTGAGGTATCCTAATGAAACTTGGCATGTATGTGTATTAGGGGGTGAAGTTGTGCCTATCAACTTTTGGGTGCACATGCTCAAGGTCAAAGGTCAAAAGGTCAAGGTCAAATACATAAAATTTCACTTTTTCCACCATATCTATGAATGCCTGAGATATTTTCTTGAAACTTAGTGTATACATGTATTACCCAATTAAGATTCTCTGGTGAAAGTTTGCGTCATGAGGTCAAAGGTCAAAAGGTCAGGGTCAAATACATGAAATTTCACTATTTTCGCCATATCTATTGAATGCCTGAAGATATTTTCTTGAAACTTAGTGTATACATGTATTACCCAATTAAGATTCTCTGGTGAAAGTTTGGATCATGAGGTCAAAGGTCAAAGGTCAAAAGGTCAAGTAAAATATCAAAACGTCTTTTTTTTCTCCGTGCCTTGGAAAATTGTTCAAGGTATCTTCATGGAACATAGTATATACATGTACTGACTGGAAGTGATTATCTAGAGAATGTAGGTTCATGGGGTCAAAGGTCAGGGGTCAAAGGTCAAGTGCAACACTTCAAAATTTTACTATTTCCCTCATATTTATGCAATGCCAGCAGGGTTATTATTTTTTACACTTGGTGTATGCATGTGTAACCTAATAGAAATTCTCTGGAAAGTTTTTTTCTTTCTTCTTTTTTTTGCCTCAAAGGTCAAAAGGTCAAAGATCAAGTGAAAGTGCTGAACTAACTTTTTCCTCCATATCTCGAAGTGGCTCAAGTTATCTTGAAACTTAGTACATATTATGCATGTCTTACCTGAAAGTGATATCTTATGAATTTTAGGGTCAAGGGCCAGATGAAAATGGTAACAATTTACTATTCAATTCAGAAATTGCACTTTTTCTCCACACCTGTACCTTGAAAATTACTCATTGCCTAAATGTATGAATGGGTCAAAGTCAATTAAAGTCCTTAAATCCCTAGATACATGCTCTCCTATTCATACAATTAAACCTAGGTCAAGGAAGGTGAACATTCAACACATTTGTGACAAACTTGTCATTTCAATATTTTGCCAATTTTGTGAAAATGTAATCACACATTGTCCACATGTACTATCTAGACCTATTGGGAAAATCATGCATTATGGCGGAGGCATACCAGTCGCCAAAGCGACATTTCTAGTTTTTTTTTTTTTTTTTTTTTGGGGGGGGGAGGGGGTGGTACAGGCCCAAATAACTGAGTTTATTATGGATTAATTAGGAATAATGTCTAGGTAAGCCTCGAACAAATAAAACACACTCTCAACAGGAGAATGCAGCGATGCAGCATGGTGTATTTCGTAATCAATATAATTCCACAATTTAGGGCTACAGTGCATATTATGAATGTATTTTGAGCTTCAAGGAAGACTTCAACCTATTCATCACACCTATATGATGCGAAATGATTTTACGAGAATATTAATGAAATGACACTTCTATGAAAGTTTATTGTCGATACAAACAGCATCACATTCAGTATTACCTGGAAGGCTTATGTAAAGAGCTGCTAAAAAGAATGCAATATACTGTACTTTGTCTTTTTAATATTCACTGACAATGTATTGCACAAACTCATTGGGTATCTTTCTTTAATTCATCATGCACTGTTATCAAAATATTGGGGTCAGGGATGAGAGCATACAAGACTGGAGTCATCCGCAAATTATATGAATGACAGTTTGTCTTAGAACCTATGTATGAAAATCATTAATGAACAGCAAACTTTCTTGTGAAACACCTTTATTCAACTGTTTTCATTCGAGTATCACTGCCGTTGGCAAGTACACATTATGATCCGTTAGATAAGCAATTCGTAAACCATTTTGAGGCACTCTCATGTAGGCCTATATGCTGTAATGAGATGATTTGGACTTGGAGAGAAGTATGTCGCCGTTAATATAATTGTATTTAACCATTTTAAACTTCAAGCTGCACATATTCGAGGATTTTGCATATCCACTCTGAAGCGCGTGTTCTGCGCGTGGTAGCTGGAAGCTGATGACGTAAAAACAAAATGGTTTCTATTGGGAAATTGGACGATTTTCTCCATGTGTCGGGTGGAAATGAGCTCCTTGGCAGAGGTCTGCGGTCTACGAGTGCTTTTCTATAGTATTTAATGTAAATATCATGTGTATTATCACAATGCGATAACGAAAAAAAAAAAATGTAATTAGCAAATATATAAATGTATCTTTTTGTTGTCTGCAAAATAACTAAAAAACTGTGGACGGATTTGAATGAAACTTTGAAAAGGAAAATTTGATAATGACACAAAATACAGATGTTTAAATTTTGGTTACGATGCAGGATTTTCTCCTTATTTTTTTATTTTTTTTTTGGGGGGGGTGGGGTTGAAGGATTTGTTTTTATCTTTTTGCATATAGGGTCGATATCAAAGAGATTTTACGGGGGAAAAGCTCTTTGGGTCCAATAAATCTGAGGTTCGCACACGCGCTCTAAGAAAGCACGTGCTCTGCTCGGGCGAGACGCCGGTCTGGAAGCTGATGACGTAAACATAATTGATGAATTGGAGGATTTTCAGCATGTGTAATGGAAAAAAAAAATGGTTGCTTGGCAGAGGTCCGCGCTCTCAGAATGCTTAGCTAGTTTTTTAGTTATACTCTCATTTTTCGAAATGCAATTTATCCTATTTTAAAGAATAATTGTGTTTGGAGACTGACGATTGACCTTCGAGGAAAGAAGGAATAACTTCCTATTACTTATTAGGGCGTACACTTAATACCGTCTTTTATTTCCAAGAGACCTGCGTTGCGTGTGTCTCTTAGTGCGTGTGTGTGTATGTGTGTGTGTTTTCCGTATGCGTGTTAGTTCGTATCCGGGCACTTACCCCCAGGTCTATTCCCCCTACGGCAACTACCCCCCCCCCCCACAACTACCCTCCTATAGGGCAATCACTCTCCAGGGCAATTACCCCCTAGGACCACTAGCCCCCCCCCCCCCCCCCCCCGATATCTACCCTCCTAGGGCAACTACCCCCTCCAGGGCCGATTTAGTTTGCAGGCACAAACCCTTGTTGGTCGTAAAGGAGTCTGTGTGCGCCAAGACTACTATACGCATTGCACCACTGCGCTGCAGCCGCTCCTTTTTGGTAGCCTTTTGTCAAGGCCCTCTCGCTGTATGGTGAAGACAGCACAGCTGAGAGGGGTTTGCGCTGGCGCGCTCGGCTGGGCTCGCTTCGCTCGCCCATTACAGCGAGAGGGTCTTGACAAAAGGCTACCTTTTGGGGAGAAGCTACAACACTGGAACGGTGCAGGAGTGGTGCATGTAGTAGTCTTGGCACAGACTCCTTTACGACCAACAAGGGTTTGTGCCTGCAAACCAGGGGCAATTTCCCCTAGGACATCTACCCCGGAGAACTACCCCCCCCCCCCCCCCCACCGATAACTACCCCGGATAACTACCCCTGGATAACTACCCCGGAGAACTACCCCCAGATAACTACCCGTGGATAACTACCCCTGGACAAATACTCCCCCCCCCCCCCGATAAGTGCCCCCCGGATAACTATCATCCGGATAACCACCCGGATAACTACCTGCAGATAACCCCCCCCCCTTCCACCAATAACTATACCCCGACACCCCCCCCCCAACCATCATAAGTTTATAAACACCGTATCAGAAGACGTTTACTCTTTTTGCGTGTCATTTATTACCGTTATAACACATAAGACGACAAACATAAGAAAATGAGAGTTGATTTCACTGCAATTCATATCACTGAACATAAGCGAGGGGCCCTCAATATAAAGCCATGATTTCTGATAGGATCCGGGCACGGTTTATGAAAGTTGTCAGTCCTGACAAGCTGTCAGTCCTACACAATTACCAATCGTTGTAGGTCGATCCAAGCAGATCCATGGTAACAAGTCAGTGACCAGAGCCTTTCAACCAATCAGAACCCAGGATTATATTGAAATTATCAGAGACTAACAAGTTGTCATGGCTGGCAACCTTTATCAGACGGTGCCATGATCCGTCCTAGGAGTATAATTACAGCTTATTTTACAAACAAGTATAATTGTGTTAGTTTTCAAATTTAATGTTCTCGATATCTAAAGGGGAAATCCAGTTCAAATACAGTGCACTCCCGTTATAACGAAATGCTCGTGACCGGCGGTTTTCTTTCGTTATAACGAAATTTCGTTATAACCGAACAAATACAATATATAACGAAAACAAGGAAACTACATGTACGCATATATATCATATTATGTTTGCTGAATACTCATCATACACTGGAAAGCTGTGTGAAATGTGATGGGATAACTGTATTACAATAATAAACGCAAGATCCACTCAGAAAGTGTGTGTGGCACAAGGAGCGAACACACAGTGGTGTGAAGCGTTCACCATGCAGAGACGCTATAAATGCTTGTTCCGCTACGTATCTTCGAAAGCAATTCGCATTTCGTTATAACGGAGCACATTTCTTTTGTTTTTCTTTGTCTGTGGCGCTCGGAAAAGACTTCGTTATAACGGAAATTTCGCTATAACCGTGTTCGTTATAAGCGAATTTTGTGCCATAGACTTTAATAATGATAATTTTGGGACCAGAAGATTTACTTCGTTATAACGAAATTTCGTTATAACCGTGTTCGTTGTAACGGGAGTGCACTGTATAAGTTAGTCTGATTAGAAAGAAAAATATGAGTTTAACGGTAAAAATTTTGATTGAAATCGGATGAAAAAAAGGAAGTTGTGACATTTTGAAGTTTCGCTAATTTTTCACGAAGTAGTTCTTGAACGGTCAATTATATACAAATGGCAAAGTGAGCATGTCATACCCCACAACTTGCCATATAGTTTGTACAAAAAAATTTGAAATTTCACGTTGTTCATTCAAACGCGATTATGCCCTAGGCTCAAATCCTGGTAAATTTAACTGATCACTATTCTGAAGTTATTCAACCAAGAATATATCATGTTTTCAAGACTTCAATGACAGAAAATTGAATTTCGTCATTTTTTTGTCGAGCCCACCGGAGGTGAGGGGAGACTAAGGGATCGCCTGCGGCGTCTGTCCGTCCGTCGTCTGTCCGTCCGTCCGTCGTCTGTCCGTAACGCTACAGAAACTTCAATTACTCTTTACTCTGGGCTTCAATTGCAATCAAACTTCGAGGGAAGAGGGGTCATACAAAGTTTCACATTTTACCATATATGAAGGTCACCTCAAGGTCAAAGCTCACAGGCAGGGGTGAATGAACTTTAGGGCCCAATGCTAAGTTTTTATGGCGCGTTTCTATTATGGGTCATAACTTTTGATCCATAACTCCATTTGTGACCAAACTTGGATGATAGATGTCCCTTGGGGAGTGGATGGTCACCACAAGGTAAATGGTCACAAGCATGGGTCAACGAACTTTTAGAAGCCCAATGTTAAGTTTTTTATGGCGCGTTTCTATCATGGGTCATAACTTTTGATCCATAGGTCCGTTTGTGACCAAACTTGGATGGTAAATGTCCCTTGGGGAGTGGATGGTCACAAGGCGAGACACATTTTGGCACTTGCCTTGTTTTTTGTACACGATCAATGGGAATTGCGAGGGTATGACATGTTAAGCTCACTCACTTGCATATTCATATCCACTCTACAAGAACTGTTTTGCAGAAATTAGCAAAACCTCAAAATATCATAACTTCCTTATTTTTCATCCGATTTCAGTCAAATTTTTACCGTTGAACTCGTGAGACTTTACCTTTTTTATCAGAATAAAAACTTATATTATTTGGGTTTCCCCCTTTAAAATATCAATAAAATCACTACGTGCAGCTACAAAACTCCGCTGGTTGTTAACGAAGTTTTTTTGTCCTACACCCTCTTTTTGAATAGATCTAGAGAGGTGCAGTTGACAGCATCATTTTTACATTAGGGCTGCTCTGTTTTATCCCAGCCATTTCAAGACCATTTTTTTTTAATCAAAAAAATTTGAATCCTTCTTGGAATGACATGCTCTTTCATATTTCGTAAGGGGTTTCTGATTATCTCGTCCAAAAGATGTTAAAAACCTGAAATTAGGTCTCGACCAAAACCATACGATCTAAGAAAAGAAATAATGTGTGTGGTGTGTGTGAGTTTTCAATTCAAATAATATACGTTGTTCGGAAATAACAATGGAAGACGTAATATCTGTTCTATAACTTCAGCATCTTACAAACACAACTCACACTTTAAAGTTTCCTTTACACCTCTCCTTAACCTCACAGAAGCACACCGGTAAGTATGAAAACATCAAATCTACATCGGTATATGAAGGAATGGCTTGCGCGACGACTAGAATAAAAACCTTACTCTGACAAGCCATCCGTGGCATTTCGGACTATTCATACGTCCTTCGGCAAAGGCGGCGACTTCGTCGCCGCAGAGTCCAGTTGGCAAAGGGTCTGGAAACCAGACTAGGTAATTGCAAGAGGGAAGCGGAAGAGGGAAGCGGAAGATGATGGGTCAAAACCAGGGCACGTGATGAGGCATGAGATATAAGCTCCTTCAAAATAAAGAAGTGTAAAGTGGAGTTGTGGTAAACGATAGACGATTGTGGTTAAAAAAAAATGGGACTACTAGTTTAAGCTAACAAAAAGTAAAACTCATTCTGAAATGGAAAATACTTTAAAATGTCTTTAGTTCAAGGGTAAAGGTATTCGAACTTAATACTTCTTTCATACTACCATCAAGACAAATCCTAAATTTCGGAACACGAAAAGAAAATATAGATTTAGCGAAAATAGTTTTGGTTGAAGTCAATGACATTTACTGGATTGCCCGGTAGGATAATATTATGAAGGGACAGTTTCATTTTTGATGAACATAGAGCCAAATACAGAAGGGAGAAATTAAGCTTGTTCATAAATCGTCGTAAATATAAACGATACAAATCCTAAATCTTTAAGATGTTGTTTTCATAAGATAAAGTATCAGCATGGCATCTCCGTGATTCCTTGAATTTCTATTGAAAGTAAGAGTTACGGGGGGGGGGGGGTAGTCAGTTATCCAGGGGGTGATTGACCTGGGGCATTGTCCTGGGGGTAATTTTCCGCTTGATAATTATGGGGGGGGTGGGGTTGTAGGCATACTTATCCGGGGGTAATCATCCGTGGGAAGTTATGGAAGGGGGTAGTTATCTGGTGGTACATTGTAGTTATCTGGGGGCCTAGTTATCGGTGGGGGGGGGGGGGTAGTTAACCCGGGATAATCCGGGTGGTAGTTATCTCGGGGAATTTATCCTGGGGGGGGGGGGGGGGGGGTGTAGTTATCCGGAGGGTAGTTGCCCAGGGGTAGTTCTCGGGGGGGGGGGGGGTACTTATCGGGGTGGGGGGCAGTTATCCAGGGAGAAGTTATACGGGGGTAGTTACCCAGGGGTAGTTCTCCGGGGGTAGTTATCCAGGGGGTAGATATCCGGGGTAGTTACCTGGGGGTACTTTATCCGAGGGGTAGTTATCCAGGGGGTAGTTGTCCTGAGGGGGAATTGCCGTGGAGGTGATTGCCCTATTATAGGAGGGAAGTTGTCCGGGGGGTAGTTGCCCGGGGGGCGGGGGGGGGGGGGGATTGTCCTGGGGGTAATTTTCATGGGGTAGTGTTCCTTGACCCGTGTTAGTTTAGTTATAAACTATAATTGTTTATTAGTAGGAGACTGCAGATTACAAGTCCCCATTTCAAATACTTTTGATGTTGTACATAATTATGTTAGAGTATTTATTGTTTGTTTGTTTGTTCATTTTCCATCTGAGAAGATGGCTGGATAGCCCATATTCAGCTACGTTAAGCTGGTCTTCCATGGGGTCCAGTTGGATGTGAGGTGGGACCACTTCACCGGGTTAACACCCTGTCTTTGCGATGAATGAATGAAGCGGGATCTTTTACGTGCATGACTTGTTTCTCTCTCATACACGAGACCTCCATTTTATGTCCTATCCGAGGGACAAATTGTAATTGAGTTCGCAGTATTTTTCTTTGTTACAATTTCACAAAGTACTTATTGTACTGATTTTGTATAACCATGTAAATTTTTTCGTGTCGTAGGAAATTAAATTTTGAACTATCCCCTCCCTCTCTCTGTATACGGATATAGTAACGTTTGGATCATACCGGCTCTCACGATATATCGGTCAACCTTTCACTCGGAGTCATACTTTCAGCCGTAATCCCCTACCAAGCAGTAATGGTGGGTTCAACCTATTGAGCCATTTGTACGGAATTGATTTTTTTTTTTAATAAATTGAATTCTGAATAATCCCCCTTCTGTTGCATTTTCAGCTTTGAGAAGAAGTCTTGATCCCCCCATTACTGTTGAGGTGTCTTTCGAACGCTGTGCTAAATGTGTCATTCTAATATTGTTTGGAAACGTATATTGAATATACGTTTAAGATACAAATTTTGTATCTTAAAGCAAACAAAACGTATTCAGATTTTGTCTTTACAGGGTGAATTGCTGCAACCTCTTTAGGGTATAGCCCTGTAAATACAAAGGGATAATATACGTTAGTATATGTACATATAAAGTGATGACGGTAAGACAGACCTGTTCTATGTCAAAAAACAACAAAAGCACTCTGCTATGGCCAATATTTAAAGCAAGTGATTATGTTTATTGTTTATTTCCTGAATGATTTATTTTATTATTCTAAAATAATAATAAAAAAGAAGACAATGATAACAAATGTTAATAATAATGACAATGATAGTAATGATAATCATAATAATAGTTCATAAGTAATGCATATGGAAAAGAGGCAAAAGAAAGCTACAGGACTCAGACTGCACATATTCCATACCCGGGAGAGATGGATATGTTTTATCTACTTCAAAAAGTCGTTTAGGCTTTTGTAGCAGTTATAGAGAGCTCAAGAAAACCCCATGATTAATATTGTTTTATTTAGTTTAAGAAGAAATTAACACTAAATAAAACATGAGGTATTTTATATTGATATTAAAGATCAAGTTAACGTCAGTTAAAAAATGCACAAAAAATACACATAATCAGCTCTTATAAATTGACAACTACAACATCAGAGCATTCATGTGATTGTGTATTAAAGGCATATCTTGCAGGCTACAGAAATCATTACCGATTTATTGATTGCGATTGGCCAAGAGTTTTGATATGAATTATACATAACACATTTGTCTATGAAGAGCTTGCAATGTACGTGCTTTGTTACGCCATAGTATTACTATGTCTTTTCCTTCTTAAATCATGTGGCAATGGGAATACTGACATCTAACTTATAATAGCAATTATTGAATGAAGTGTCATGAGAATATGCGGAATGTGAACTTTATACTTATTTACAAAGGTATCAAACAACAACAACAACAAAAACATTTTCTCAATCACATTGTCACACCATTCCTGTTAAGGACTCAACAGTTAACCTAAGGAAGGACACAGCACTCATACCTTTTTCGTGTATGGAAACATTTGTTATGCTCTGGTACGTAGATGCCGCTGCATAATTGAAAATAGTACAAACGTACTGGCCTGCGTCCTCCTGCTTCACTTCATTGATGACCAGGGAAAAGTCGTTTGAAATGTTGAAAAAACCAGCCTCATATCCGAGACCACTCTTCTCACCTGGATCGTCATTTTGATTGAGTATTACCAGATACTCATCAGGAGGAGCCCCAACTTTCCTCCACAGTACGACAGATACCCTCTGGTTTATCCCGCAAGGGATTACTCCTTGATCTCCTTCTACTAGTTCTACGGACGTGACAGTGAGAACGAAGTCAATACCTGCAATATAAGACAATAGGAGTTTGATATAAATTGTTGTGTGTTTGCCCTGTTACTTCTAATATATTTGCTCAATGCGACTTCATACTGTTTCATGTACATGATTTACAATTTTGGTATTTACACACTGTTTACTATTGGGAGTAGTGAGTTAAAACATGTTCACGATATCATATTTGATGCATATGTGTAGGTCAGGTGGTATCACAAAACATCCTACCGTAGAACAATTTTGCAATAAAGCCTAAAGCATTACGAGATATCACTATTTTCCCCACTAAACAATGCCGTAGACGGTTTAGTTTAGAAACATTTATATAATAACTATTGTTCACATTTTGTATATTTAACAATACTTAACATTGATCATACTGATTCAATTTTTACATTGGTTGTTTCTGTCCTTAACTCACATTTTTGAACTATTTTTTAGACATGAAAGCTGGGTTTTTGCTTCATCTGCAAATGGTTAATAATGCCTTTAAGCAGGACCTGCAGCCTGTTGCATAAAAGTTACTATTGTGGTAACTTTGACATCCAATGGTAATTACCATGGTAACAATACTCAACAGCCAATCAGAATCAAGAATTCCATGGAAGTTGATTGCCTTATAAAGTTGGACCCTGTAGACAAAGTAAATTATTCAGATTTGCATACTAATACACAAACACACACAAATAGACATTATGATGTGGCACATCGCTTTATATGTGACAAGATCATTGCAAGTTATGTTAATCTAATACAACTGATATCTCTTCTTGAATTGATTTAGTGAAGAGATAGTTCTTATCTTATATGGTAAATCATTCCACACCAAAGGGCCTCTTTAGAAAACTTTTTTGAAAAAAAAAATTGAGCATATAGGTAGACAGCCAATAGATGTAGGCCCTACGTACGGGCGGGAAATGATAATCAGAAGAATGTTTTGTATGAGTATCATGGATGGACGGATTTAAAGTGAAATATTCTTGCAGAGAAGTAGGGAGGAGGTTGTGTGAACACATAAGCATAAAAATACAATTTGGAAAATATGTTGATCATAAATATTCAGAACTTTTAAAGAGGTAAAAATTGGCTGAGTGTGGGCATAATATGAGGAATTAAATATAATTTGCATTGCACGTTTTTGTAATTTGAACAATATTTTTCGTCATATTTCTTTCTGTGGTACTGGCCCATGACGTAATACAATAAATAATATGTGTTGCAAAGAGAATCTAAATACAATATCAACAATATATTTCTAGGAAAAGATCTTAACTTATTCAACACGCCAGCACTCTTAGACGATTTATTGCAGATGACACCAATATGTTCATTCCACGATAATTTCTCATCAATGGTAACTCCTTAAAAATTTTAAGCTTGAAACACGTTTTATCTCCTCATTCTTTAATGTAATCTTAACATCATCACGGTCTTATACCTGTTAACTACAAACAATAAAATTAGTCTTTTTTTATCTGTAATACAAGTTTGTTTCTTTGAAGCCAAATCATTTTTTTTTTTCAATTTCTTCATTAAGCTTGATGTTTAATCTGTGAATATCTGTATCAGAAATGAAAATACTGGTGTCATCTGCAAATTGAAGAATATCCAAAGCAGGAGATATATTGCACATGTCATTTAAACAATAGTGGTCCCAGTATCCCGAGGCACCCCACATTTTAAAGAAGATATTTCAGACTGTATATTATTAATATCAACCAATTGCTTACGATCTTTCGGATAATTTTCAAACCATTGTAATATAATGCCTCTGATACCATAAATATACAATTTATCAATTAATACAGAGTGATCTAATGTGTCAAAATACTTTGCTAAAATCTAAGAAGAGTCCAGTCATAATCTCTTTATTTTTCAAATACATTAATAACACGATGAGTAAAACTGAATCAAAGCAGAAGATGTGGAGTGCCACATTCGGAAACCGTACCGAGACTTACTCAATATATTTCATGTGTCTAAAAATTTTGATAATCTATCATATATCATATGCCTTTATCTAAAACCTGTGAAAATACAGGTAAAATTGAGATTGGTCGATAGTTTGATATCTCTTTCTCAGGACCAGATTCATAGAAAGAGTTTCACATTTTAAATTCCTTGGTGTTATTGTAGATGAGTTTGTTTGTTTGTTTGTTGTTGTTTTTTTTTTGGGGGGGGGGAATTGCATATCGATTATATTTGTAATATAATTTCACGTAATAGGCGTTATTAATAAACTAAAATTGCGTTTACCTAAATATAATTATTTAAGTTATACTCCTCATTGATATTGCCTTACCTTAATTATGGAGTTTTAGTCTTGGGCACCACGCACCAAAATTTGTTGGATAGAGTTTTCCTTTTGCAAAAGAAAGCTTTTCGTGTCATTTGTTATTCTCCCATACGTTCTCATACAGATGCACTGTTTGCCTCTAATAAGTTGTTGAAATTTAGAGATTTGTTTTTATTCAATTTAGGACATTTTATGTATATGTATAACAATAACTCTCTTCCTGATGTTTTCCATTCCATATTTCTAAAAAACCAGTCATTTCATAAATATCCAACTCGACCCTCTAATGAATATCATTTACCTCTTTTTCGTACGATTTTAGCCAAGAACTAGACTGGCCCGAGTTATTGGAATTCCATGCACCCCGATATTAAAAATGCCCCCTCTGTATACTCATTCAAGAGGAAATTGAAAGTCTTTTTATTGCAATCTTATAATTCTACTGAATAGAATTAACCAGCTGCTATAACTCCTTTTCTAAGAACCTACGTTTTCACGTATTGATTCTTAAGTATACTTTAGCTCCTGTATATTCTACTCATATAATGCTACGGTATTTCTCCGATTATATGTCTATTACCCTGTTCTTTCTCGCGTCACTTTTTCCCACTCTCTCGACATACTTCTTACGAGATCGCTGTCTCTGTAGAACGTTTTTGTCTGTTCTGTTCTTTTCTATTTTGTTAGCTTTGCTTCATTTTGTCTCGTCTCATAGTCAACTCTCCGTTGTACTGTTACTCCTACTCCAGTCTAGTTTCATGTTTATTTGTATGTATATCTGACTGTTTTTGTTGATCTCTCTTTCTAGTGGGCTTCCATACTTTTACTTTGTTCCCAACTGATGTTTTTTTTTTTTTTTTCTCTGAGGGGCCCACATTCTACAAGCTTTGTCTTTTTAGTGGGTCCCTCAATTTTTTCGAATTTTGCATACTGTTTAGTTACTTCTAATCACTTGAGTTCTATGATAACTAGTGTATAATTATTGTAAGGTGGTACAATTATTGTACATTCTTTTCATGTTACATATTTTACGCCGCAATTCTGTTACCAAAAAAGTGATGTTTATATTTCTGTAGAAAAATGAAAATAAAACATTGAATATATTGGAACCACTTTCGCTAATTTGGTTTGATTCGTTACAATGCAGCTTGTCATAGACAAGTTGAAAATTTGGTAATCATGTAGAAATGCACACCTACCGTTCGCTTCGCCGTTTGTCAATCAAATTTTGTGCAGCTATTAAAGATGCTAAATTGAACCATATCAGAGAGTTTTCATGGAATTAGAAAGCCGAAAAGGTAAGAAAAATGAGAAATCGGAGTTGAAAAGTACGTCGGTCGCGAACATAGTCTCCGACGCGACGTAATGTAGTGCACCGCCGATTCGCAGAGAACGATGTCAACGATTATAATCGATTCTGGTAGTCTCTAATCAGCCGCTTACTAACAATATCGAACTTGACTCGTGCAATACGTGTAGCCCCTACTTTCTTTTTCGTATTTTTTATTTCTTGTTAGCTCACCTGAGTCGAAGGCGCAAGTGAGCTATTGTGACAGTTCTTTGTTTTCATTGCCACTATCATGATTATCACTATTCAAATTATTGATACGATTATTCATACCAGGATTAAGACATTGATCCTTTCTTTAAAAATTGTGGCAAGTATTGATTTTATCATGACAAAAGTTGATAATAATAATTTAATTTGAATGGTGTCGAAGGGAATCATTTGTGGGATCATTTCAAAACCGTCTAACTGTTGATGACAGTGGCTAGTTTGTTTTTTTTCGTCAAATTTTCTATGTACTTGTAAATATCTGTAAATAAATTGTATTATAATGTAAATAGCACCAGTCTGCAAGAATCTTCAGTCTATTGAAGGAGGCAGACTTAATCAGAAGAAGAAGAAGAAGAATAGAATGAGGTTGAAGGAAAAGTGGAAGAAAAATGTTAGGCTATATTACTTAGGAGGGAGAGAGAAAGAGAAAAGAAGATGAGAAGGAAGTTGAATTCAAAGGAGATTTGTTTCTAGTAATCTACATAATTCATAGGCCTAATTTAATAAATTAATGAGAATAGTATTACAAAAAACGTATGTTATACAATCATGTATTAATATTGTGGACTTAATTCTCATAAAGTGTTCATTTTACCTAAAAAGAAATAGAATATTGAAAAATCCATTTTATTGTGCAATACTCATGATGGATATTTTAATTCCCATTTTTTCATATATCTTTTATTGTTTTGTAACGTTACACATATTATCCGTTCATCATACAGTCACACGCAGGAGAAAATGAACTAAAACGATAAAAAACAGACGCATCAAGATCACTTTCTTTCTTCCACATTTTACTGTCGAGCCGACGTAATTATTTTGGTTAAACACCAAACAAGCGGCTGTAACACAGACTACAACGATCGATTATCATCGTTATATCGCTTTTTCCACATAATCGATCATCTATCGTGCTACGCTGACACAGCCGTCGATCGGCGTACTTTTGAGTCAAAATTAGCTACTTTTCTTCTGTAATTGACTATGAAATTTCATGAAACCGTCAGATATGATCCATCTTGACATTTCTGATAGCCACAAGAAGTTTTCATTGACAAATTAAGGAAGAAAATGGTAGGTGTGCATGGTGTGCATTTCTACATGATTACCGAAAATTTTACATAAAGGATAACATATAATACGAATTACTTTTTTACCAAATCAATTTTCACACCATCAAACCCAGAACTTTTCCCCTTTATAGCTAAAATACACGGCAGTCATTCAGCTGATGTACGTCTTGCGCCTGCGTGCATGATGTGGGTAAGACGTAAGGCGGCGACGAAATTAAAAGTTAAATGTTCCAGTACTTTCCTGTATTTTTCCGGAATCCGATTTTATGCAATTTGCTAATGATTATAAAACATAATACATCATAAATAAGCACGTGTGTCTTTTTTGTGCAAATATCATTGAAATTGATTGTAAAAGAATTTAAAATACACTGTGCAATCATATTCCGTCCGCTCTTAGAGGCCGAGAGAAACCAAAACCACGGGCAGGGTCATTGGTTCCAGTGAGCTAAAAAAACAAACAAACAAAAAACAAACAAAAAAACAAAAAAAAAACCTCGAATGATCTATCAAGAACACACACACACAAACACACACACACACACGTTCACACACTCACACTCAAACAAACAAACAAAATCCAACAACAAGGAAAAGTAGAAATTACGCGGTGCGTAAAATATGTCCCCGCCGGAAGTAGCATTTAGTAGCAAAATGTACAATATCGGTAAAAAAATCAAGGTCAAAGGTCAAAGAAGTCTAAGGTCAAAATTCTGCGTAGAAGTTTTGAAGCCCTCACCTAGTGCCATCACAAAAAGCAAACGGAATCAAAATCGGGTTAAAAATGGCGAAGGAGTAGCATTTTGTAGCCAATGTACATAAGGTAAAAAATCAAGGTCAAAGATCAAAGAAGTCAAAGGTCAAAATTCTGTGTAGAAGTTTTGAAGCCCTCACCTAGTGCCATCACATAAAGAAAACGGAATCGAAATCGGGTTAGAAATGGCAAAGTAGTAGCATTTTGTAGCAAAATGTGCAATATACAGTAGGTCAAAAATCAAGGTCAAAGAAGTCAAGGGTCAAAATTCTGTGTAGAAATTTTGAAGCCCTCACCTAGTGCCATCACATAAAGCAAACGGAAGTGAAATTGGATTAGAAATGGCAAAGTAGTAGCATTTTGTAGCAAAATGTACAATGCAGGTCAAAAATCAAGGTCAAAGGTCAAAGAAGTCAAAGGTCAAAATTCTGTGTAGAAGTTTTGAAGCCCTCACCTAGTGCCATCACATAAAGCAAACGGAATCGAAATCGGGTTAGAAATGGCGAAGGAGTAGCATTTTGTAGCAAAATGTACAATATAGGTCAAAAATCAAGGTCAAAGGTCAAAGAAGTCAAAGGTCAAAATTCTGTGTAGAAGTTTTGAAGCCCTCACCTAGTGCCATCACATAAAGCAAACGGAATCGAAATCGGGTAAGAAATGGCGAAGGAGTAGCATTTTGTAGCCAATGTACAATATAGGTCAAAAATCAAGGTCAAAAGTCAAAGAAGTCAAAGGTCAAAATTCTGTGTAGAACTTTTGAAGCCCTCACCTAGTGCCATCACATAAAGCAAACGGAATCGAAATCGGGTTAGAAATGGTGAAGGACTAGCATTTTGAAGCAAAATGTACAATATAGGTCAAAGGTCAAGGTCAAAGGTCACAACTGAAATTCTGTGTAGAAGTTTCAAAGCTCCCATGTAGTGCTATCATATAAAGCAAACAGAATCAAAATTGGCTCATAAATGAGAAAGAAGTAGCAAATTGAACATTTTGATCACACACGGACGCACAGACGGACGGACAGACGGACGGGCACACGGACACACACACGTACGGAGCCCGTTTTATAGTCCCCTGCTCGAACTCGTTCGGCGGGGACAACAAGAACAGAACTCGACAAAAAACAAACAAACAAAAAACCTCACATGTCGAAAGAAGGATTGCAAACAGTATAGGAGTATGACATCCATCCCGGTATGATGTTGTTGCACCAATTCCCATACAGGACCTGCTATTACTATAATCGTAAGAGTCCATCTCGAAATTGCCAGGAACAAGCCTATAAGTCATCGACACTTTTGGCTTCCAAATGATTTACTGTTCACGATCATAGGATGGGGAGAGGACGATCACGATGCTGAACAATGTATCAGCACGAATGGAAGATGAAAGATGGAACATGTTCACCACAAGATGGCGGCCATAACAGGAATGCATTGATGCAGTCACTCAGCAGCTGGTGTACGTCTTGCGCCTTGGCCTGCGTGATACGCACTGCGTTGTCAAGACGTACGTAAGAAGGCTTAAGACGTGGAGCACTGACGACCTACACCAACAAGGTCAGTGGCATAGAGCTCTAATATATTATACGTACTAGAGTGCGGACTCGTCATACGCGCGCACGTTAAGGCTCTGTGATCGCATGGAGCACGATCCGCCATTACTAAGAGTGGCAAAACTTCAGTACAGTGCGAATCGCTTGTGTATTAGCAATGTACCGTTGCGTTGACAACCGGGGTTGACAACGCCGGATTTGCTCCTTTGCAAGACGTACACGCGATGAAAATCAACGATTTGATTGATAATTTGATAATCTAATTCACAAAACCACGCGTTACGCAATATAATTGCTATTTTTAATGTAAATTAAAGGGATGGTACAGTATTGGTGGAGATGAGAATGGGACTTTTAACTTTTTGCAAGATACCAAGAAAACACTTATGATATAGTACAGAGCATACCATTTTAAGAGGAATTCAAATTCTATTTGATGAAAATCGGGTTTGGAATGACTGAAACATCCAAAAACAAAGTAAAACAAAGCGATCGTAACAAAGTGTGGGTCCCACACTTTAAGGACTGTAAAATGTCAAAATTTTCAAGCTCGCTCGCTTCGCTCGCTCACATCCAGCAGTAATGTTGAGCCCGGTGCGCCTCCCCCTTAATTTCTAAAGCGAAAAACATAGCTACGACGGCAGTTGTTGCGACTCTAGAATGTCAAAATTTTCAAGCTCGCTCGCTTCGCTCTCTCGCATTGAATCGTTATGCCATTCTCCTAATGTTGCTGACAGTAATTGCCAGTAGTTGCGCCCGATGCCCCCACCCCTTAATTTCCAAAGCGAAAGATAAATATAGCTAGAAACGGGAGTTTTGGGACTGTAAAATGTCAAAATTTTCAAGCTCGCTCGCTTCGCTCGCTCGTATTGAATCGTTATGCCACTCTCCTAATGTTGCTGCCAGTAATTGCCAGCAGTTGCGCCCGATGCCCCCCCCCCCCCTTGATATCCAAAGCGAAAGGTCGCTACAAACGGGAGTTTTTGGACTGTAACATGTCAAAATTTTCAAGCTCGCTCGCTTCGCTCGCTCGCATTGAATCGTTATGCCACTCTCCTAACGTTGCTGCCAGTAATTGCCACCAGTTGCGCCCGATGCCCCCCTTAATTTCCAAAGCGAAAGATATAGCTACAAACGGGAGTTTTGGGACTGTAAAATGTCAAAACTTTCAAGCTCGCTCGCTTCGCTCGCTCGCATTGAATCGTTATGCCACTCTCCTAACGTTACTGCCAGTAAATGCCAGCAGCTGCGCCCGATGCCCCCACCCCCTTAATTTCCAAAGCGAAAGACGGGAGTTTTGG